>NC_057418.1:26905066-27205066 GCF_019320065.1 Cervus canadensis
TGGCTTACTTCACTCTGTATAAGGGGCTCCAGTTTCATCCATCTCATTAGGACTGGTTCAAATGAATTCTTTTTAACGGCTGAGTAATATTCCATGGTGTATATAGGGGAGTAAGCATCTTTTAATTTCATGGCTGCAATTACCATCTGCAGTGATTTTGGAGCCCCCAAAAATAAAGTCTGACACTGTTTCCACTGTTTCCCCATCTATTTCCCATGAAGTGATGGGACCAGATGCCATGATCTTCATTTTCTGAATGTTGATCTTTAAGCAAACTTTTTCACTCTCCTCTTTCACTTTCATCAAGAGGCTCTTTAGTTCCTCTTCACTTTCTGCCATAAGAGTGGTGTCATCTGCATATCTGAGGTTATTGATATTTCTCCCATCAATCTTGATTCCAGCTTGTGCTTCTTTCAGCCCAGCGTTTCTCATGATGTACTCTTCATATAAGTTAAATAATGAGGGTGACAATATACAGCCTTGACGTACTCCTTTAAATGTTAAGTATGTCTAAAAAAATATCTTCATAGCAGCATGTAGACTGGAGTTTGACCAAACAGCTTTGTCACAGCTTAGTCAAGTTGACACATAAAACTGAAACATAAAATTAACCATCACATGCCTCAAACCTCAATTCCTTGAAGGATTAGTTCAAATAAGACCTCTGATGGAAGCTTTCTTACCCTGGCATAGTTTAGCCGGGTGTCAGTTCAGTTCAGTTCAGTCACTCAGTCGTGTCCAGCTCTTTGCGACTCCAAGAATAGCAGCACTCCAGGCCCCCCTGTCCATCACCAACTCCCGGAGTTTACTCAAACTCATGCCCATCGAGTTGGTGATGCCATCCAGCCATCTCATCTTCTGTCGTCCCCTTCTCCTCCTGCCCCCAATCCCTCCCAGCATCAGGGTCTTTTCCAATGAGTCAACTCTTCGCATGAGGTGGCCAAAGTACTGGAGTTTCAGGTTCAGCATCAGCCCTTCCAATGAATACCCAGGACTGATCTCACACGCCTGGTGCTAAAAGGAGTTGTAGGTCAGACATCAGTGTTGGCTCTAGGGGGCAGCAATCTGTTCATTCTCCTAGCTAAGGAGGAGGGGTTCTCCAAGGAGTTTGCCTTCTGACATGAACCTTAAACCGTGAACTTCAGCAGGAAGAAAGAGATGTAAGAGTTTTCTAGGCAAGGGCAGCAGCCAGTTCAAAGACAGAATCACAAAATCACGCAGCTGTGATCACAGAGGGGCTTTGTTAATTTCCTGAGGCTGCTGTAACAAACTACCACAAGTTGGAAGTTTAAAACCACAAAAAGTTGTCCTACGCTGCTGGTGGCTGACACCTTACTCTCTCCTTAGCTTGAGGCTGAGTGATTCCAACCTCAGCCTCCATCTTCACTCAGCCTTCTTCTCTGTGGGTCTTTTTCTTCTCCTTTTCTGTCTCCTATGAGGACAGCCCATCCTCATATTTAAAGTGAAGTGAAGTTGCTCAGTCATGTCCGACTCTTAGCGACCCCATGAACAGCAGCCTTCCAGGTTCCTCCATCCATGGGATTTTCTAGGCAAGAGTACTAGAGTGGGTTGCCAGTTCCTTCTCCAGGGGATCTTCCCGACCCAGGGATTGAACCTGGGTCTCCTGCATTCCAAGCAGACGCTATTACCATCTGAGTCACCAGGGAAGGTCCTGGCGGCTCATATTTAAAAGGCTCATCCTATCCAGGATAATCTCATCTTAGATGTGTGTGCATGCTCAGTCGTTCAGTCATGTCTACTGTTTTATGACCACATGTATTGTAGCTCCCCAGGCTCCCCTGTCCATGGCATTTTCCTGACAAGAAAACTGGAGAGGGTTGCCATTTCTTCCTCCAGGGGATCTTCCCAACCCAGGGATCAAACCCACGTCTCCTGCATAGGCAGGCAGATTCTTTACTGCTTAATCACCTGGGAAGCCCCAATCTCATCTCAGATATTTCCCTTTATTATACCTGCAAAGACCCTTATTCCCAATGAAGTCACATTCTGACATTCCAGGTGAACCTTTGGGGAGACACAATTTAATCCACCACAGCCTTGTGGGAAAAATGACAGATTTGGATCTGAGCCTGCATTCAGGGACCACAGATTCAGATTCCAGGTGGTTAACATCAGTGAGCGGGGGCCTGAGATGCCTGCTGTGACCAACCTTATCTGAGAGGAGCAGCTGCTGCTCAGTTCCTGAAGGAACGTGGGCCAGCATGGTCCCATCACTTCAAGTTTTGAAGAAAACTCAGATTTCTAGAATTTTACCTAAAATCTCCTCATTTTAAAATTTGGAAACAAACTGAAGTGAAAACAAAACCAAGACTGACATCACAGTATGAGCCCAAGAAATGAGTCTGTTACCTGGGCATGGCTCATGGACGCTTGGTTTAGAAGAGTCACTGTAACAGATGATTAGCCCCATAAAAGTGTGAAACACAGGGTGCAGTGTATAGGCCCCAGGTTGCTTTACGAGAAGACGATCTTGGTGTCAGAGTGGAGGATGGATCAGAGGGACTGAGTCTCAAAGCCAGAAGGCAAAGTAGGAGGTCATTTCGGTAGGCTAGGAGAGGCTACCAGAGAAGGCAATGGCAACCCACTCCAGTACTCTTGCCTGGAAAATCCCATAGACGGAGGAGCCTGGTAGGCTGCAGTCCATAGGGTTGCTAAGAGTCAGACACAACTGAGCGACTTCACTTTCACTTTTCACTTTCATGCATTGGAGAAGGAAATGGCAACCCATTCCAGTGTTCTTGCCCAGAGAACCCCATGGACGGAGGAGCCTGGTAGGCTGCAGTCCATGGGGTTGCTAGGAGTCAGACACGACTGAGTTATTTCACTTTCATGCACTGGAGAAGGAAATGGCAACCCACTCCAGTGTTCCTGCCTGGAGAATCCCAGGGACGGGGGAGCCTGGTGGGCTGCCGTCTATGGGGTCGCAGAGAGTCGGACAGGACTGAAGCGACTTAGCAGCAGCAGCAGGAGAGGCTACATTCAGTTAACTCAAGGATTGGCCTTCTAAATGCACCACTGAGGCCCTATGAATGCTTACTGAATGATCCAGGAATTAGCTGGCACTTAAAATAGCTAGGATGTATGAAATAATAAAACCCAAGGAGACAAAAATGTTTTCCTACAGAGTTAAAATATCAAAGAACTCTTTTTTCTCTTTTTTAAGAACTAGATCTATCGACAACCGTTCTGCTTTCATTTTCAAATGAAAAATATAACTGCATACACAACTAATTAAATTAATATAGCTTATTATGACAAAAATAATTTTCTTTTAACTTTGTAGACAGCAGCACATTTTATATTAAGCTGCTAATACTCATAACCATATGATTTCAAAATCAGCCAAGCTTGAAAAATTATTGTCTCTGACATTCCCCATGATCAAAGCAACCCCAATTATAATATTATATTAACCAAGCTAAAAAATAGTATTACAGTTTCTAACCTTTCTGAATGGTAATTAGTCATCTAACTATGTATCCACAT
This sequence comes from Cervus canadensis, assembly GCF_019320065.1. Classification (NCBI taxonomy): domain Eukaryota; kingdom Metazoa; phylum Chordata; class Mammalia; order Artiodactyla; family Cervidae; genus Cervus; species Cervus canadensis. The sequence goes on from NC_057418.1 coordinate 26,908,574, forward strand.
TTATTTGATATATTTGCATAGTTAATTAATTATGATTTATTTAAAAGTATTCCATTTGTAAAACTTTGCTCTCCTTAGCCTACAAATCAAATTGCCAAGGGATAAATTTAATTTTAAAATATCTTTTAAAAATCATGTTAAGATATGTTTAAGTTATAGGAAAAGAAAGTGCTAAAATATGTGATTCTTTCTCTCTTGAAAAATTAATCTTTTAAGAAGAGATGGAGGCTGAGTTTGAGGATGCCAATAACTTAAATGCGAAGGAAGTCTCCTTCAGAACAATTGAGTAAATGATGAAATAGAAAATATACTGTCCCTAAACAGTGCTGGGTGTACACCCAAAGAGAAAGCTTTCAAATCTGTAGGATCTATTAGGCTGTAGTACATCAGTGCATGAGTTAAATTACATGATCTCAAATGCTCAGAGAGATGCATCCCCACTGAATCACTCAAGGTGAATCAAGGTCAAACTATTGCAGGACATAGATTAAAAGGTAAAAACCATTTAAAATGAATACCACAAACTAACATGGATGGACTTAACCAACCAGCTGAAAAATTCAATTATTCAGATGTTTATAAATATCAAAATATCTGGATGAAGAAAGCTTCCAGATTTCACCTGGATTTTCTGGACTGTGTGAATGTATCTGTACAAGTTTAATTTCTGAGACTTCTGATCAAGGCTATGGCATCCACAGATGCAGAGAACTCCACTACTACTTAAAATGCACAGAAATTGTCACCAAAACTATTACTAAATATTAAGAAAGGAACTTATGATAAAAATAGAAAACTTCAGGTAGCAAAATAAAGTGGCACATAAGCAAAGAAGTAGTGGTGGGACGCAGGTTCCAGTGTGGAAACTCACCTCAGGACCTACAGGTCAGGAAAGATGCCCCACACATACCCAAGAGGTGATCCAGGCTCCCTTCCCGATGGAAGAAGCTGTGACATCACTATTCTATCAATAAGAACTGAAAGATCTTTGCTTGTAATCCCAGAAGACTAGTTCATATCTTACTGTGGGAGGAAACAATTGCCTTGAGAGTGGAACCCTGAATTTGTGCTGAAAGGCAAGAAAACATGGAGCCATGAATTAATGTAAAAATGGTTCATAAACAGTGAAACTTTTAGGGTCTTGGCAGAGACACTGAAAAATGTTCCATGGAAAGTAGAACTCAAATTTTGGGTTTCCCTTAAGACTGAGAGATAACCTTTCATAGGGAAATTTCTAAATACAGTCAAGGTTTTGTACAAAGCAAGACAATGCTTAGACATTAAATTAGATAGTTACCATCTCAATTATTAGGAATAAAGAAGCAATAGCTAAATAAAGAGAAATTATTCCAACTTATTTTTAAAAGCAATTGAACTGCATCTGAGGTATTATCTGTAAGGACTAAATATCTGTAAGGACTAAATCTGTAAGAACTAAAATATACTTTTAGCGGTAATATTACTGTAAGACTGTTGTGTCCATTGAAGGAGAAAGAAAATGAATATTTATATTTGAGTCATTGAGAACCAAGGATTTCAATGTGGGAAAAAATGGTACAGATATGAGGTCAATGAGGCTAAGTAGAAGATCTATAATTATGGATTTGAACTAGAAATAGTTCAAATATAAAGTTCAGTATAAAGTCTTGATAGATTTATCTACTTGTTGTCCAGTTGCTAAGTCATGTCCAACTCTTTGGGACCCTATGAGCTGCAGCATGCCAAGCTTTCTTGTCCTTCACTGTCTCCCAGAATTTGCTCAAACTCATGTCCATTGAGTCAGTGATGCCACCCAACCATCTCATCCTGTGCTTCCCCCTTCTTCTCTTGCCCTCAATCTTTCCCAGCATCAGGATCTTTTCCAATGAGTCAGCTCTTCACTATGCTAGTTAAACCACACACACACACACACGCACACACCAAAAAACAAAAATAGTCATGAGGGTGGGGAAGGTCCAAATAGCAATGGGCAACGAACATCTCTTGGTTCAGGTTGTGGTTTCTAAATACCATTCACTAAAAAGAAGCCACAAATCCAAGGATAAGTGGTTAAGTTCTGGAACAAGGAGTTTATAAGAGCCTGGACTACCTTGTCATACCCGAAATCAAGGGAATTATCAAAGACTCTAAGTTATATGTCAAAGCGACTTAAAAGCCGAGTTGAGAAAGTTCCCACAGGTCAGAGATGGGACACTTTGAAGACCGAGAAAGACAGCAGCATATCAAACATATCTAAACGCACGAGATCGTGAAGGTATTAAAAGGAAGCACTTCCCCTGTCATCTTTTGAAGCGGTTGGGGCACCAACTCATTTGAAAACTCTTAAATAAAAGAAAAAAGTCAAATATTTTTACATTCTTATCCTTTCTGTTTGAACTGTACCTGGGGTAACCAAATAATTGATGAAGAAAATTTCTCTCTCCAGGAGGATTGGTTTCAAGCTCATGAATACAAAAGGAATAATAATATTAAAACAGTCATTTGGAAATTCAACTTGAGTGAATTTAGGCACTTGTAGGACTTCCCAGGTGGTGCTAGTGGTAAAGACCCGCCTGCAAATGCAGGAGACATAAGAGACACGGGTTTTGGAAGATCCCCTGGAGAAGGGCATGGCAACCCACTCCAGCATTCCTGCCTGGAGAATTCCATGGACAGAGGAGCCTAGTGGGCTAGAGTGTCGCAAAGAGTTGGACAAAACTGAAACGACTTAGCACGCAGCATAGGCAATTTTTATCACTAGCTGGTAACATCAGAAAAGGAAATTCAACTAGGCATTATGAATCTTTTCACGGTATATAACATTATAAAGTATTTTTGCCAAACAAAATAATGAATATGATCAGGTTTCTAGGTCTAACTACCAATTTTCAGGAAATAGTGGGTATATAGAAGAGTATTTAAAATAGTCAATAATTGCATGAATTAATGAAAGATAAGTAAAAGAACATAATAAAGATAAAACTGAAGCAGTGAACTCAACAAGTTTTTTTTTTTTAAGACATCAGGGAAGAGTATGAATAACTAAAATTTAAAGCATCAGAGAATAGTATGAATGAATAAAATAGACAAAACATATGACTTTCAGGAAAAATATACATTGGTGCAATGTACTCAAGGAGAAACAGAAGATCTGAGTAGAAAAATAATTATTAAAGAAATGGATTAAAAGTCAAAATCCTATCCTGTCCTTTCCTAGGGCAGTGATAAGACAAAGGCCTGAGAAGTTTTAGAAGAAAGTTTTATGGAAATTTTACAAGTGCTCTCTCTTTTATAAAAGCAATTTTATGCTAGTATAATCTTGATAATCAAACAATCAAATAAATTATAGACATATCTTGTTTTGGAATGATGTAAAAATCCTAAGTAAAATATTAGAAAATTGACTATATGGGTTATAGAAAAAAATTGTTAGGACCAACTATGGTTTATTTAAGGAATTCAAGAATTTTTTAAAAAAAGATTAGACATCTCTAAGTATTATTCATTGTATTAATAAATTCAGATTAAAGCCAATATAACTGTTTCAATGATTAGAGAAAAATTATTCTATAAAAGTCAATATTACTTTATGATGAAAGCTCTTATTATGCTACGAACATAAAATAGAGTTCTTAAGATAAAGGAGGGCATCTAAGAAAAAGTTTTAATGATCCTCACACTTACATAACTTAAAAGAATTTCCATTAATGTGCTTTATAAAACAAGGATGGTCATTGTAGTCATCCAATCTTGTTCTCATGGAACTAACCAACAAGATAATAAAAGAAATAGGGGTGTCCCTGGAGGTCCAGTGGTTAAAACTCCAGGCTTCCACAGCAGGGGCATGGGTTTGATACCTGGTCAGGGAACATGCCATTCAGCACTGCCACCCAAAATAATAATAATAATAAATAAATAGATAAATAAATACTTATTAACAAAAGTAATAAAGAAATCAACTACAATTTACAGAATTATAAAGAAGAAGGCAGACTGCAAATGATCATATACATATGTGATCCAAGAGAACCAACTGACAGAATATTATAGCCATTAATACTAAAAGATTTTAGGAATGTTAGTATATAAAAACACAGAGAATTCATAGATTTTCTATTTCTAAAATATAATCAATTTTAAAATCCTATTCGTGGTGGCAATAAAATTTGTGAAGTAGCCAGGAACAAATTTAGCAAAAGATATGTTAGATTGTTACAGAGAAATTTTACTCTGTTGCAGAACACTGAAATAGGATTAAAGTAATAATATATCATTTTAATGAATGAGAAAACTCACAATAATGAAGATGCCATTTCCCCACCAAATAAATTTTGAAATTCAATGCAGTTAGAATTAAAATCCCATCACTAAGTTTTTACAGTTTGTGAAGGAGATTCAAAGCTTAAAATGGAAGAAAAAAAATGGAAAACTATCTAAGTGAAGTGAAAGTCGCTCAGTTGTGTCTGACTCTTTGCAACTATAGAGTTCGTTGAATTCAAAAACGATCTAAGGTAATTCAAAAAACAAAATTAAACAATGGTAATAGGCACAAACAAAGCAAAGATAACTATTCTATAAGGTACCAAGATAATATAAAGCTTAATTTAAAATGTGGTGTAATATAAAGCAATATAAAATGATGTGCTTTTTGAATAAAAAAAAATGCTGAATAGTACAGAATATAATGTCTAGCGGCAGATTTGTCTTGTGTGGGATCTTATGTGAAAGGTGATACTACACCTCGGTGGGCAGAAAATAGACTGTTAATATGTGATAAGGCCATAAATGGCTCTCAGTATGGAAAAAATAGACGTGGCTTCCTTTCTCACCATATTACATGCAAATGAATTCTGTGTGGATTAAATGCCTAAAAGTGAAAACCAAAAATTTGAAACTTTTAGGAGAAAATACAGGTGGTAATTTTATCAACTGAGAATAAAAAAAAGAATGTATTAACCAAGGAGATTTATACATTTGACCACATCACAATTAAAGCTCTAATTTATACAATAAAAAACACAAACTTGTAGGTAAAGGTATGTGAAAACTGAAAAAAAAATTAACATATATAATGATATATTATATATATATAATTTATTATTTTGTTATTTATATTTATCATTATACATCATATATTAATGATATATAATATATGTATATCATATATAATAGTGGCTTCCCTGGCGGCTCAGACAGTAAAGTGTCTGCCTGCAATGTGGGAGACCCGGGTTCAATCCCTGGGTTGGGAAGATCCCCTGGAGAAGAAATGGCAACCCACTCCAATACTCTTGCCTGGAAAATCCCATGGACAGATGAACCTGGTAGGTTACAGTCCATGGGGTCACAAAGAGTTGGACATGACTGAGCGATTTCATTTTCTTTCTTTCTTTGATGATACACAATTAATATCTTTAATGTAAGGAAGATAGGAGGGAATTCTAGAAATCCATAGGAAAGAGAAAACTCTCTAGAAAACTAAACATGTGAAATTGGACAGCTATGAGAAAAGGAAATCAAATTGGTTAAAACACCAATAAAAGGAAATTTAGCTTCATTAATTGGAGAAATACAAACTAAAGGAACAAAGTGCCCTTTCTGGCTCATTTGATTGGCAAAAATTAAAATGCCAGAGTCTGCTGAGTTGGCATTAAGGAAAAGGAACTCCTCCAAACTGATAATTGTTAAAACCACCCTAGATAGCCATTGAGTAGTAAGTAGTCATCTGGAATATTTTTACACTATACCTAGCAACTCTGCTAGGTACCTTCCTTAAAGAAATTCTCAGACGTGTATCCTAGAAGATATGTACAAGAAATTTGTTGCAGCTTTTTTTAAAAAAAAGGATTAAAATATATACTGTCTCATGTCTACAACTAGGAGAACGCATGCTGCTGTTGCTGCTGCTAAGTCGCTTCAGTCGTGTCTGACCCTGTGCGACCCCATGGACAGCAGCCCATAGATGGCAGCCCACCAGGCTCCCCCTGTCCCTGGGATTCTCCAGGCAAGAATACTGGAGTGGGTTGCCATTTCCTCCTCCAGGAGAACATATAAAAGGCACTTAATTCTGAACTATGTTTGCTATTAAAATTCTGGGTATTACCTTTATGATTCTTGATCAAATTCATCTCTTGCCCTGTGTTTTGTCATTGATTTGGGGTACAAAATTTTGTGACCTCCCCATCCTCAGTGATTTTCTATGATTGCATTTCTATATGTTTCTATGGATCCTTGACTAGAAAAAAAAAATGGACCAGATATTTAAAATAACAAAGCTTGGTTTTGGAGGATGGCCCTCAGTAACAAATGTAGGCTCAGGAGAAAGAAGAAATGTATGAGGTGAATGGAAGAGGATGTGACTGAAGAAGGCTTTGGGAGTTCATGGGAGCTGGGGAATATGAAGGGGGCTGTGAACCAGTTTGAAAGCCAGAGGCTGTATCCTTCCAGTACTAAGTTCTAGGTCAAATTTTCTGGCTGAAATTAAATAAATGATGGAGCAAATATTTTATTAAAAATATTATCTTCATTAAACATTTTTATAAGCATATACAGCCTTTTTAATACAGTCTTGTTGTTGACTTTGGGGCGTGGATGCTATGAGACTATCTTCTTCTTTTATGATTATATGTTAATTACATATTCTGATTACATTACACAGCAATTACATATTCCCTTGCTTCAGCCTTTCCAAAGGCAGTGTTTTAGACGATCTTGAAGTAGTCTTTCATAAATTATCACTTAATAAAAGAAAAGAAGCATAGCCAATTATAATTAAGTGTTCAAGAGCTAACATTTTTTTTTTTCTTTGTGAAAATAAGTTCTGGGAAATTTGTGCAGCCTAGTGTTCTGAGAGACTAAAAAACCTGATAGCAACTGAAAAACGACATTGTTAAATAAATGAGGTGCAAAATTTGATTTACCTAATATTGTTACAGTCTGGTGGGGAAAATCCACAATATTCTTCATCCTGTCACTTACAAATTAAAAAAGTATCTGTTGTTTACTTAGCCCCTAAAATGCTGTGGCTGTTAGCACAATTGTAGATGCTGGGGTTGACCCAAGAGGTTCCATGTTGGGGAACATGTAAGTACTACACACATGAACACACATGCTAACATATTTATGTCTACCTCTTGAGGACAGATGTGATTTCTGTGTGTGTGCCATGACGTGAATATTAGTTACAATTACAATGAGCTACAGTTTAAGGTGGCTGGTGATACTCTTCTGCTCACCTCTCTTGAATAATTTACAAACTTTCACTTATGTGCAAATTTAGGACTCTCTATCATGCAGATCATTTAGGAGAAAATTTTAAACTTTTGGTAATTGCTCTACTAAATCATTATTTAGGTTTATGTCATTGCATCCATTCAGTTTTGGGTCACTTAGGAAGGTAGAATAGAGGTGCCATTCAGGTTCAGGTTTAGTTTAAGCAAAATTAATTATCTGTCTAGTGGTTTGTCTGGATTGTGTTGAACCTGTTAATTAACTTTCAGCAGGATAGAGTTAGCCAAGTAAATGATGGAGGGATAATTTTGGAAACTGACAATATGGTACTCCTGAATATTCTAGTAGAATCCTCAGTACAGTTAGTTTGTGTTGTTAGTCTTAAGTTTTCACTTCTGGTTTTTAGCTTTTGTCTGTATAGTCACAGAAATGAATTAATTTGGTTATTCTGTGATGCCAGCCACAGTGTTTTTGTGGTGGGATTGAGCAGGTTAGGCATACAGGGAACCGGATTCAACAGACTGAGTCCCTGTGAATCCTGGCTCTGCTCGTACCAGCCGGCTAACACTGGCTAAAATTCCAGCCTTCCTGAGCCTCAGTTTCCACAGCCGCACAGTGGGGATGATCATCACACTCATAAGGTGATTCCAAGGGTACATTAAGATAGTGTATGTCAATTCCTGGGCACAGTGCAGTGTAAATGCATAAAACATAATAGTTAGTATTACTCAAAGTCCCTGCCATGTAACAGAATTTTCTACCCACGTCTTTCATGAGATAGCCAGGAGGCTTGTGATTGGTTTCTTGCTTGTTGCCCACTTAAACCTAGATGCAAATTCGAATCACTTTTGAAGCTTTAAAACAATATCAGTGTCATATCTATTTCAAAAATCATTTGGATAAGAATTTTGGCCCTTGGCCTGGGTGTCATTTTTTCTTAAATTCTCTTAAGGTGATTCTACATAGGAGCCAGGGTTGAAAGCTACTGGCCAATGAAGTCTTTCTGAAAAGAAAATTCAACTTCTGGCTAAGTGGAGATGCAGGAGTGGGAACAGAGGGATTTATCTCTTTCATTTTACCAAGAAGCACCTAGAAATATAGCCCATAGCCCTGCTTCCATTTTCTCACTTGCCATTTTCTTTTGTAGCTGTCGTGGTTAGGTTTCTACCCTCGCCAGGGCACACATTACTGTTGGCTTTCTCATTGCAGGGTCTGCTTACTTACATGGTTGACAACTTCTTCCTTCCTCGCGTCCTCCTCCTTGTCTTTAATATCAGTCTTGTCTGTTCCCATTCAATTTCTCCTGATTGGTCTTTCTAATTTCCTTCATGGACTCTTCTTCCTTTGTCTATTTCTATCAATATCAGGTGCTAATAATTCCAAAGGTGTTCCTCTTGACCGTTTTCCCTCCTCAAGCTTCATGTTCTCCACCAGCAATCTCAACCATGTCCATGGTTTCACCCTAATGGTGATGAACTCCAAACCATTTCTCATCCAGAACTTTGTCCTAAGCTCTAGATGTTGAATTACCAAGTTTGTTGTTGTTTTTGTGACACATGTAGAATAGTTCCTAGCACATAGGATGGACTTACTTATTTTTTAAAATTAAATTAATCTACCAATGAATGAATGGCCTCTAAGGTTAGTACCAGACTAAAGGATTTGGATTTCATCCTGGATGCAATGAGAAATCACTGGAAGATTTTAAAGCAGCAAACTGAAATGATGACATACGGTTTTTTTGGAAAGATTCACTCTAGCCATATTGCAAGAGATGGATAACAGAGGAGACAGATCATGAAAAATATGAGATAAGAAGATGGCAAAACTGATATTCATTGAGTTGATACAATGTGCTAGGTAAATAGTACTGAGCTATATACTTTACATGTATTATCTTATTCAATGCATATACTAGCCTTGAAATAGGTTTTATTGTCCTGTTCACTTCTCTAATAGGAAAACTGGGGACTAGAGAGAGATTTAATACTTTGCATGGCAGCATTAAGTAAGTTACGTTGGAGCATGAATCCAAGAAAAATATTGCATGGCTGGGAACTAAGGTTTTGGAGATGGAGGTGAAAGGGAGAACACATATTCAAATGGGAACAGAATTTGGTGCCATTAAATAAGGCTGATATGGGAGGGGAGGATGGTGGTTCATCTCTATGTTGCCATCTTGAGCATGTCCATTGGTCTTGGTTGACTTATGGACCAAAAGCTTCCATCCCATTAAATTATCTGCTCCTAGACAGATCTCATCATTTCATATAAATTTGCATTTGACAATTTTGGATTTACTATCCCCTGCTTTCACTTTGATGTGATCAATTCTTTCCTCTATTTATTCAAGTAATATACATCATGCCTGTACTTCAATATTGGTATCTTAAATTTTGCCTCTTCCATGTCACTTAAAAATTAATTTTAGCCCAAACAGAATCTCTATGCCTTAGAATATATAACCTGCACCCAAAAATTTAGGCAGTGATCAGGGATGGTAGAACCAAATGTTTAAGTGTATGAATTTAGGAGTGAGAAAGACCATTGATTCAAATTAATTGCTGATGACTTTGGCAAATTATTTAACTGTTTTGGGCTGAGCTTTCTTAGGTATAAAATGAGTATTTCAATGGCATGGATATAAAGTACTGTGTGTATAAATTACAGTGAACATTAAATAAAATAATGCATGTATAATGCTGGCCCTTTGACCGACACATAGTAAGCACTTACTAAATGCTGGCTAATATAGCCTTTATCATTAAATGCTTATATTTATCTCCATGTTCTCCCAGTGTTCTGTTTTACACTTGCATACTCTGGCTTCCCAGGAACAATGTAATTATCTCAAGGGCAGGAAAGTATTCAACACATCTGGCAAATTACTAAATACTCAATAAATGCTGAATGAATGTATGATTGCACAACTTCTTTTGCTTTTCTTTCAGTGTTTAGCATAATATCAGGCCATACTAAATACTTAGTAAACACTATTTGAGTATTTTAAAATTACTATTCAAAAACAATGAACAGTATGATCTTAATTAAATAGAAATCCAAGTACACTGTAACCAGAGGAATTTTCTCTAAGTTTCATAGCAGCAGGACATCGTGCTTATATGTTTTCTTGGTATCAATTGTATCTGTGTGAATATCTTCATTGAGAAATTCACATTTTCTTTATATATGTGTCATTGCTGGGACTACAAGGGTGGAGCCTGTTAGTTTATGAAGAGGATACAGCAGAATTCATTCTGGTCTCCCCTTTTCCTTCCTTCTTTCATCCCTCCTTCCTTCCCTCCCTTCCTTCCATCTCTCTTTTCCTCTCTCCCTCTTTTCTTCCTTTCTTCATTCCTCAAATGGATATCACATGCCTTCTGTTTTCAAGGAACATGCCAGTATTGAAAATCCAAAGAGGAATACGAAGATTCAAAGGGAAAGAAGACTCAGTCATCATCTCAAGGAGTTTATAATTAGGCGGAGAGGTAGATAGACAGTGAATAGACAATACAGAGCAATAAGATAGAAGAAAACAGGGTTATGGGGCAAACCTGAGGATCGCAAACTTAAGGTTCAATACACCATTTTCTGTCATCTTAGAAATGTTAAACATAATTGTTAACATTTTAAACATAATTGTTTGAGCATACTAACCGAATGTGAAAACATAATTGTGACCTTCAGTCTAGAAGACATGGTGCAAAATTAGGCTGGCGCATCTTTTCTGATATTATATATTTGATTTCATTGATACATAGAACACAATTACTTGAAACGTATGTCCACAAAAGTCCATAAAACCCAGTGACCTGTCAATATATAACAAAGGTACAATGTTAGTGTCATCACTCTATGAATCACCTCATTATCAATATTTTAGATTTTTGAAGTAAAATAATGCCATCAGGTAATTAAGCCATTCTTTGGTTTTTAATACCAGTGTTTCGTAGGTAGGACTCCAAAGTATTTCCAGATATCATTCTTCACTTCATAACTACATTGATATAAATAGTTCTTTTCACAGGAGGGGTGACTGTGGGTGGTGACATTTGTCACTCTGACATTAATTTAAAGCATAGCAAAATGGATAAATATAGAGGTAGCAAGACAAAAATTACAAAATGTATAACAGCATTTTATTTGTATGTTACAGTTCATGGTCTACCATATTTACTTTGTATTTGATGTTTTCATTTGTGACATTAAGCAAATGTCCCCATAAATTCATAAATATGTTTCATAATGTTATTGCTAGGGAATACTCACAATGTATCTGACTTGTTACAAATGAACAGCTACATATGAGTTGTGCTGTCATCCATGTGACAAGCTACAAACTTGGAATCACTACAGTAGCCATTTATGGGAAGTAGAATAATTATGCCTCTGCTGTAAATTACAAGCAGATTTCTCACTGGAACCATAGGCTGTTAATAAGAGTTGCACTCATTACAGATTTATCAGGTTTGCATTTCTGCTGTGAGTTGGCATTTATATATTTGTAAATTCATTTGCATAAGAAATTGAGAGCAATTGATGAGTCTAATGGAAGAAGAGCGTTCAAATCTTGTGAAGTTGTTTCTCTTGTGAAGATAGACTGGTCCAGTCAGGTTCTTATGAGTTTCCCTGGACTCCTTCTGTGCAAAGGCTCTGGAACAAGATTGCCGCGACCCGAACCTTGACCTATGTTTGGATAGCAATAAGATCTTTAAAAGTATATACGTATATATTTGAGCAGAGAAGTGTTTACTGCAGTGCCAAGCAAGGATAACAGGGGGCTGCTGCTCAAACTCCATGAATTCCCCAGCAATATGATCTTGATCAAGTTCTCTTTGACCTTCTCTTTCTTCAGCTGCATACTGGAACAATAAATGCTATCCAACTTGTAGTTTTGTGCTGAAAATTAAATGGGGAAAAAAAAATAAATGGCCCTTAACAAGGGCCTGGCACACGATAGGTGCTCCATAAATTTTAACTACTGGCACACTATGGTGCTCAATTAATTTTAAATACACATATATTTTAATTTAAAAAATTGAGATATAATTGATATATAACATGAGATTAGTTTTAGGTATACAACCTAATGGTTTATTGTCTGTATTTATTGTGGAATGCTTTCCACAATAATTTTAGTAAACATTCATCATCAGACAAGAGTTAGAATTTTTTTCTCATGATAAGAGCTTTTCGGACTCACTCCCTTAGCAAGTTTCAAATATAACAATGCAATATTGTTAGCTATCATCACCGTGCTATACCCAGCACCCTCAGGACATCATATAGCTGGGAGTTTGTACCTTTGAGCACCTTCATCCATTTTGCCCAATCCTGACCTTCCTCTGGCAATCACTAATCTGTTCTCTGTGTCTAGGAATTCAATTTTTTTTTTAAGGTTCCACATGTAAGTGAGATTATACAAGGATTTGTCTTTGTCTACCTGACCTATTTCTCATAGCATAATGTTTCAAGGTCCACTCCTCATGCTGTCACAAATGGCAGAATTTTCATCTTTTTATGGCTGAATATATACGTACACACACTACATTTTCCTTGTCCGTTTATCTGTCAGTGGACACTTAGTTTGTTTCCATGTCTTGGCTATTATAAATCGGGTTGCAATTAACATGGAAGTGCAGATACCTCCTTGAGATAATGATCTTTTCACCTTCAGATAAATACCCAGAAGTTGAATTGTCGGACCACATGGTAGATCTGTTTTCAGTTTTTGGAGGAATCTCCATACTGTTTTTCACACTGCTGCACAAATTTACATTTCCACTAACAGTGCAACATTATAATCTTCAACAGTGATATAAGTACAATGATTGGATTTGACCTCTTGATGCTCATTCTGGAAGTCTTAATCACATCCTTAGGTTTAAAATGAAAATTTGTTTGTCTACTAGAGTAATTTGATGATATAGATGTGAAAGCTCTTATTATAAAAATGTCTCAAGGGATGGCAAGTAATTTCATATACACAACAGTTTTGATTTTCTATGATCGTGTGGACATGAGATGGTCTGGTGGAAAGGATATTGTTGTAGAAGACAGTTCTGCATCTTTATGTAATCTCTTCCTTCAAACAGCTTTGTGATAATCCACTTACCCACTCAGATATGTCCAGTATAAAATAAGAGTGCTAGACTAGTTTATCTCTCATGGTTCCTTTAGTCTCTGATGTCTTGTGAATTAAGAATATGTGTTAGAAAATCCAGTTAGATATGCAGTTGCAGAAAGCCCTTATTTGTGGAAGTTTTCTTTTCTATGGTGGTGTAATGGCATATTTGCACTAACTGGTTTTTATCCAAACATTTGCAGCATTACTTATTTCAGGGGAGTTAAGAAAATCCTTCATACCAGAAATAGTCAAAATTAGAGCCTACTTAAAACAATTAAATAAGAGCTCTGTGTTTTGCCATTGTGTTTATATTTAGGATAAAATATCTATATAATCTATATAACAATTTGAAACTAACGATGGTTGAATCACCTAATACTCCTTGATATCAATGCAAATTAATTTGAAATTTAACTCCATTTGTTGGCACCCTAGCATCTTCAGGCACTTGTATTAGATCTCCTCCAGGAAATATTTAAAAACATTCTGACATCAAATCCTTCTTGACTTTGGGGACGACATCTCAAAGTACAAGAATTTTTCATATTGGATCATAAATCTACTCCATAGGAATTTGATCTCCTTAGATTCTAGCTTTTGCTGTATGCTTCTAAAAACAATTATACTAATAAAAAATGTCTAAGCAGGGGATGAACTGAAGTAGCAAGTACATTAGACGTCAAAAGAGGATTTTTTTTCTTGTCGAAGAGGGAGACACCTCTCTGGCATTCACCATTATAAAACACAAGATTAATGCAGTTCTCAATAAGAAGGCTAAGTGCATAAACTAAAAGAGCGTGGCCATTATCCATCTCAATGGATATGCCTCCCACTTACGAATCCCAAGAATACATAAAAAATACATGATGTTATTAGGTGGTGGAAGCTGGCAATATATTGTCCATAACTTATTTATATAAGGCTGTCCTGAGAAGCAGTGTTTAAGTCTGCTGGCTGGGCAGATGGGAGTTGGAACTTGAGCTGCTGTTTACTGACAGTCAGAGGGGAGCCGACAAGTTCTCCTTGAAAATAGATGAAATGTGAGGTGTCTTAGCACTTCTGTCCTTATCTTCTGGACCAGTTTCAGTTTTCTTTTAAGCTTCTACTGATCTCACAAAACAAGGGTCCTCCTACTTTGTCTAAATGTTGCTCTCGGTTGCTTATCTCATTAGTGGATTTATTATACTAATAAATGCCACTTAAATTAGGCTGCAGCCAATCATGGAGTTATTTCAAGGGAGGACCACCATCCTGGCTAACGTGGTTTGTGGCCTGGCTTGTATTTCCATGGGACTAGCGTGGCTTGGATCTGTCCAGTCAGAGGTCTCTAGAGAGGGAATCTCTTAGCAATAGGTTGTACAGTCACGTAATGAGGTCCACTGGCCTCAATATGAAATTTAATAGAAACAAGTTTCAGCCATAGGAAGGGAACTCTTGAATCTGGATGTTCAGAGATCCTGGGCCCCTGACAGACAGAAAGCCACGGCCACTTGTGGGAGGTGAATTCATTCGATCACTGCAGCAATTCATGGTGACAGACACTGTTGTCTGTATCTACATACTGAAGATATGTAGATACGTACTGTATCTACATACTGTATCTACATACTGTGTCTCCATGACGACCTCTCAAGTTTGTCTAGAGGAAACCACTTTCACCATTTTTTTCCCCCAAAGAGAAAATGTATTATACCTTTCAAAATAAAGATTTTAATCAAAGAGTGAATTGAATTTTTATTTAAGTAATCAAAACAATGAGTGAGTGAGGCCAAAATCGTGTTTATAAAAATTGCTGTGTTTCTCTGGAGAACCAGACTCAGAGCTGACTCTCAATGTTCATCCCTCTTTCGGTGGAGACTCAAAGAGTTCCCCATCAGGACTTAAGAGGTGTCATTGAACTTGAACCATGCAAATGTTCTCCCAATATATTTGGTAGAGATGGCACACATCATTTAAGGTCATCAATTTATAGGGAAGTTAGATTATCTTTTTGCCTGGAATACTACACAATTGATTTCTCAAAGGTCACCAATGAACTCCTTCAAGTGAACTGAATTTAAAATTTAGTTTAATCTTAAAGCACATTGCAGTTCAATGGTCTAAATAAGAGATTGACAATTAAAATTCTGAACCCTGCTTTTCTGGTATATTGGTGACAGAAGTGACTTCATGGATCCCAGTGTTACCAATGGGCTGAAAACTCTTGCTCCTGGTAATGTGTCCTTTCCTTGTACATGATGTAGGATATATTTATATACATGTAAATAAATCTGGCGGAGAAGGCAATGGCAACCCACTCCAGTACTCTTGCCTGGAAAATCCCATGGACGGAGGAGCCTGGTAGGCTGTAGTCCATGCGGTCACTAAGAGTCGGACACGACTGAGCGACTTCACTTTCACTTTTCACTTTCATGCATTGGAGAAGGAAATGGCAACCCACTCCAGTGTTCTTGCCTGGAGAATCCCAGGGACAGGGGAGCCTGGTGGGCTGCCGTCTATGGGGTCACACAGTCGGACACGACTGAAGTGACTTAGCAGCAGCAGCAAATAAGTCTGGAGAATTTTAAGGTTATTGGATTTCACAACTTAGTGTAACTTATTCTAATCAGTTAATTAGAATATGGTTTCCCTGATGAATTTGGTTGCACTAGGGTAGGCAATCTTAACCAAGAGTACACAGATGAAACATCTATTTATGAATCCATGGGTGCAGACTCTATCCAGAGAAATTCTAATTTAGAGTTAGGACACTGGAAAGTATCTATATATTTTATTTTTAATTTATTTTATTGAAATATAGTTGAACTGCAATGTTGTATTAACTTTTATTGTACAGCAAAGTAATTCAGCTATATTAATACATATATGTACATTCTTTTTCATATTTTTTTCTATTCTGGTTTATCACAGAATGTTGGATCTAGTTCCCTGTGCTATACACTAGGATCTTGTTGTTTCTTCATCTTATATACAATAGTTAGTATTTGTGAATCCCAAACTCCCAAATTATCTCCCTCTACAAAGGCGTCCCTGGTGGCTCAGATGGTAAAGCGTCTGTCTGCAATGCTGGGGACCCTGGTTCGATCCCTGAGTCGGGAAGATCCCCTGGAGAAGGAAATGGCAACCCACTCCAGTACTCTTGCCTGGAAAATCCCATGGACAGAGGAGCCTGGTGGGCTACAGTCCATGGGGTCGCAAAGAGTTGGACACGACTGAGCGACTTTACTTACTTACTTACCCAGCAACCACAGGTCTGTTCTCTGTGTCTCTGAGGCTCTTTCTGGTTAGTTCATTTGTGTTGTAATTTAGATTTCACATATAAGTGATATTATATGGTATCTGTCTTTCTCTTTCTGATTTACTTCACTTAGAATCATAATATCTAGGTTCATCCATATTGCTGCCAATGGCATTATTTCATTCTTTTTTAATGGCTAAGTAGTATGGAAAGTATATTTTTGACAACATTCCCTGGTGATTAAAAAAACAAACAATGGCACCACACACACATATAGGTACATATGTATATAAACTTATGCATACACTTAAATAGGTGTCTTTCACCTAACAATATACCGTGGAAGTCATACAGTACCAATACACATTGTCAGCTTGTTCTTTTTGATGGTTACTCTGACTCATTAACTTGAAGCACATTTTAAGTGCTAGTTTCTTTACTTCTTTGTGCTTCAATTTCTTTTTTATAATCAGTAAAGTGAGGGTAAATAACACCTGCCCTACAATGTCATGAGGATTAAATGTGTTAATATACATAAAAGCCTTAGAAGTAGATCTGGAAGCTAAGAGGCATGATAAAGGAGTTTGATACTATCATCACTATTATTTTTAACCACAATCTGACAGTATTCTTGACATATTTAAATGTCTAAAGAGGGTTTGTTGTGTTTTCCCATAATGGCAATTGTGTATTAGATAACTTTCCCCAAACTTTTGTATGAGGTTCCATTTCAAATTTAATTGTAAATGGACTAGGGGATGAATTAGGTGGACAATGGGAGGATTACAAGTCCCCTAGGAGGCAGGAGAACTTGATTCTCATTTCAATCTGCTGCTGGAAGTGTGCGACTTTGGACAAGTCAGAGAGAAATCCTGGGACTAAACTTTTTCACGGAGAAAATGAAGGTGTTGGAAGAAGAGATCTCTAAGGTTTCAACAGCTTTAACTGTGACTTGGCATTGTGGAAACAAAGAGAGTGTGGGTACATGTAATGTAAAATTTTCCCCAGACTGTAAGCTCTGTGAAGGAAGACATCTCAGTGCCTTATCCAGAGTGAAAGTCACCATGCCTATAGTGTGATAGTTTGCTCAGAGCAGAAGTTCAAAACATTCTGTTGAAAAAACTGTTTAATAAAGGGTAATAAAAATGCAAAATGAATATCAGATACAAAATGAGCCTTCATATCCATTTCTTCTTTCTTAAAAAATTGTTTTTGGAACTTCTCAGGTGGCGCTAGTGGTAAAGAATCTGCCTGCCAATGCAGGAGACATAAGAGATGAAGGTTTGATCCCTGGCTTGGGATGATTCCCCTGGAGGCAGGCATGGCATCCCACTCAAGTATTCTTGCTTGGAGAATCGCAAGGACAGAGGGGCCTGGTGGGCTACCGTCCGCAGGTCTCAAAGAGTCAGACGTGCTGGAAGAGACTGAGCACGCACTGCACACGTGTATATGAAAACTGAATCACTTTGCTGTACCTCTGAAACATTTTAAATCAACTAAACTTCAATTTTAAAAAAGAATTCATGCCTACTTATTTTTTTTTAACTGATTATTTGAGCTCCTCTGTAGGAGCCTCTCTAGAAATTTGACTGAAATGCCTATCTTATCTTTCAACATCAGAAAAAAAATTTAAATCGATTTCATTGTATTCTTTGCACATCAGTGCGTATCTACTTCTATTACCACATTAAAATAGCCTAAGTGAACCACTGACAGTTGTGAAATGCTCTGTCTAGAATACTTTGTTAAACTAAAGGAATGGAAGATCTCATGAAAAAAATTCCATGTGTACTTAGCGTGTACAAAGAAAGCACATCTGAAAAGCAGAAGTCCTCTTAGGAAAGAGATTTAAATATAGTAACAAAGGACCTACGGGCTGTTAGTTAGAGTGATCTTTTCCACATGATGAATGAGGATGAGTTTTCACAAAGCAGCACAATTGGACGCAGTTGCATTATACTTTCATAACATTAGGATTTGTCATTGATTGGAGAAGAGCCCAAAGATGTTGGAGGGTAAGAAATGGGCCCCTTGAATCCATTAGCCTTACTTTCTTTGATGATTTGCAGTCACTACTTCCAAAGATTCTGAGGCACGTGTGTTTCTTTGTACTTAGAAGCCTCAGAAATAGAATTAATTTTTTCATACTGTGGTATGGATTTTTAAAATGCCAAGTTTCATTTAATTAAACAATGGAACCAAACCACACTTCTTAATCAGAAATATTGTGGGGGGAAAAGTTTGGAAAGCCAATAAATTGTAATAAATAATGGTGAGTTTTAACATAAAACTCACTGAAAGATGCAACAGGTCAACCAATCTATGAACCTCTGGAGGGTAACAAGACAGTAAACTTGACATTGCACGGTATTTGACATACTGTGGTATTTGACATACAGTGAATCATTATTTACATTTTATCCAAAAACATTTACCTGAGAAAAGGTCATGACGTTAAATTTGGAGACATTTACAGCAATTGCCAAATGTTTACTATCTACATGAATGTCATGCTTCTCAGTCAAAAGCAGGTTGATGTGCTAAATGTCAATTATTTCAACTTGTTTGATGGTAGCACAGATTGCCAAGCTACATAAAAGGGGGTTTAATAAATATTATATACACTGCTAACCATTCATCTTGCCTAGCAGGGGCTGGCGTTTTACATATAGAGGATTTATGACCAGCAACAGCTCAGGACATTAAAACTCAATTATTGCAGCCCTGGATGGCGGCTCTGTCATTAGCTTTTGGAAGCTGTATCTTGTCTCTTCTGTTTCTGCTGTCACTTTTGCGAAGGGATCTGAGAGAAAGGAATTATTTCAGGAAATAGCCCTTTGATGCTTTCTTTGTGTTTTCCTGTCCTTTCCAGAATTAGCAGCAAAGGAAGATTACCTAGAGTTATGTTGGTAGGAAATTGAGCTATTCCATTTTTCTCACTGATTACAAGAAACAGTGGTATTCAGCAGCAACTCTAAGAACTTTTAAGACAAGAGCACAGAAATGTTAAAAGGAATGAAGGGCATCAGTGGAATACAATGTTGTGCCAGAGACCAGCAAAGAATGAAACATAAAAGAGTTTACAGGATGGTTTAACAGTACTAAAACTTTGTGTGAGCAAGTGATGAGCTTGTTCATTTTCTTCTAATAGTTATATATATTTATATATATGTATATATATATATGTATATACACACATACACACACACACACACACACACACATATATATATATATATATATATATATATATATATATATAATGGAGGATTTAAGGATTCAGCCACAAAAATGCCTTCGATCTAGTGCCTGAGGTCAATATTCTAAAACACTGGTCTTGGGCCTAAAATGAACATATGTATGTGCCATTTGCATATCTATTTCGTATTTCTCTTTCATTGGAATTTGAGTTTACAAATAAGCTTGAGTTACTAGCTTAAGCTTGATGCCATCTGATAAGCACCAAATGCTACTGGACTCAAACACAGAACTAGGTGCTGGTGTAAGACGTTATTATAGGCAGGTGGGAAGATGATAATATCATGCAAGTTGGGTTGTTATGTAAGTACCACAAAAAGTAATAAAACCAATTCCCTCAGAGTTTAGAAGGAAGTGTTAGGAGCAGTATAAAAGAACCCTTGACGGAGGCATTAGTGTTTGACTCTGAAGGGCAGGAGAACATATTCCTTTGGAAACAAGTAGCAAAGGGCATTTCAGGCAGAAAGGACATCAAGGGCCAGTGTGAAAGTGTCTATGTATCTGAAAGTTAAAGTGTTAGTCACTTAGTCATGTCTGACTCCGTGTGATCCCATGGACTGAAGCCCATCAGGCTCCTCTATCCATGGAATTCTCCAGGCAAGAATACTGGAGTGGGTTGCTGTTCCCTTCTCCAGGGGAATCCTCCCAACCCAGGGATTGAACCCAGGTCTCCTGCATTGTAGGTAGATTCTTTACCACCTGAGCCACCATGAAAGGTAGGTCCAATGATGAGTTCTGCCTAAGTCAGAGGATTTGTGAAGGGAATGTGGGAGATCAGCCCAGAAAAGCAGGAGAAGCCTGACTCATGAAGAATCTGTAAGGCCTGGTTAGAGTTTGACTTTTATTCTGGAAGTGAATGGAACCTCTGTGTTTCTTTGAGGTGAGAGCTGACCTGGCAAAGATTAATATAGAAGGGTCAGGAGAATGCAAATGCCTTCATGGGAGGAACAAAAAAAGGTGAGGAGAGGGTTTTGAATCGGGAAGGATAGGGAGACATACTGGTGTATTTAAGTGCCGTTCTGGCAAAGGTAACCACACGATGCTTCCTTCCTGGGAGACCTTTTACCTTCTCATCAGTCAGAGTCCTGCTGAACTAATGGGTATCTCGGTCCACAGAATGAAGGGATTTCTAGGAATGAGGGTAGAGATTCAGTCAAGACTTTCTTCCCTTGAATATATGAGTAATCACGGGAGAATGCTTATGGTAAGCTTCTTACTTTCCAGATGTAAATGCAGTTCAGCTGAGCTGATTTACAGCTTATGCCAGAAGTGTTGAGTCATCTCCCGAAACAAATAACACAAACAATTCTTTAAAAGTTGAAATGGAGGTTTATTCCAGAATTTGAAGCACATTACTATTACTCTCCAGCACTGAGCCCTAGGCTAGACAAACAGTTTACATTTAAAAGGATCAAAATTCCTTCCCAAAGCTCAGGATCTCACTCCTTTCAAACTGCCGGGTCATCTGATATTTCCAACATCCTGTACTTATTTGTGATAAATATTGGTGGTTTTGGGCTTCCAGGTGGTTCAGTGGTAAAGAATCTGCCTGCCAAAGCAAGAGACACAGGAAACATGGGTTCAATCCCTGGTTCAGTGAGTGAGTGGCAACTCACTCCAGTATTCTTGCCTAGAAAATCCCATGGACAGAGGAGCCTGGCAGGCTATAATCCATGGGGTCTCAAAGAGTTGGACACTCCTGAACGACTGAGCGTGCATGACTTGGTGGTCTCTTATAAAATGATGTTATCATAAAAGAATTCTGTCGTTTTCACTTGTTAGTTCATATTCACATGTTAGATTTTTAACCATCACCTAGTAAGGACTTAAGGAGAAAATAGGTAAATGATGGGGAAAACGTAAATGAAGGGCCCTCCAGGGAGAACAGGCAGGACATAGTGACCAAATCAAGGCACGGGGAAGATGGAAATTCAGGAAGAAGCACTTGGATGCTTTCTTTGTGTTTTCTCCCATGATAAGTAAATAGGTAAGCAAATTGCTTACTTCATAGTTAAATTTAATGTATGCCCTCCTACCTGACCTTAGCTAGAGTTTTGGGGATATTTGATGAGCTTGAAACTTGTTTTCGATATTTGATTGGCTGCATGTGTGAAGAGTAGATTTCTGTTTATTGCCAAGAGCATAGACAATAGTTGGAAGCTATAATTTTTTTTCTCCCCACCAGAATAACAACAAAAGAACAACAAATACATCTCCTCTGGGCAAAGAAAATGTTGCTTCACAAGATACTAAATTACATGAGGGCTGAGTAGCCATTGGGAGTATTCTTATTGGTCTTCTGGGAGAATGGGATTTAGATATTAATTAGGTGGCCAGACTAAGGATGATCTTTAAAATTCCTTCCAACTTTGCGATCTTCTGCCAGAAAAGTGCTGGGGACGATAAAGAGATCATATTAAGGATTTAATCCTGAAAAAGGTGGCTAAAATAACTCACTATGCTTTATATGTCTTAGCTAAGTGATAAATTGGAGAGATGCAATAACTCTTGACTGCCATCTGAAGGGTAAGAAGAAGGGTAAGGATTATATATAGTGCCAAGAAGAAGTATAACGAGAAATAATACTGTGAAATTTACTAAAGGAAACTGGAGGATCTGAATTAGAAACATTTTTTCAAATTAGAGCTTCAAAATCTAATGTGTTTTGGCACCATCTCCCAAGGGCAGCCACAGAAGCCCCTTTGAAGAGCCGTGCACAGCCTTGGTTGGAACGATTTAAGCATCATGCCCTTTAGAAAATAAAAAGCCTTTTCTGGAGGACAGGGAGGGGGAAGAATTGTACAATTTCTTCTCAACACAAAGTATTCTGCGATGTGATGATTTCTCCTTCGGTTTATCCCCCACAGACCATTTCTTCTGTCAACAGGCTGCAGGCAGACCCAGGCTTCCTTGTGTCTGACACATGTGGGCTGCATATTAAGGAATAGTGGCAGGGAACAAATGAAACGGTCTGCAAACCTGCTTTCCTGCGGTCATGGGAGCAGCTACCTTTTGGGATAGCTTTCTGCCATCCATCCTTTTGGAAAATGGTTTGGGAAACCCAGGCAGCTCTTTCTAACAAGTCCCTCTCCTTTCTCCTAAGCTAGCAGTTCAGACATTTTGCCTGGGGACCATCAGCCTAGCAGAGGTGGGGGTAGGGAAAGAGCAATGTTTCCCCTCCTGGTTGGGGTTTGTACTTCCTAAACACTCCTGAATACTGTAGCCTATATACCTTACTGATTTTCTTCCATCTCTCCTAGGATTGAATTTTCTCATAACTCCTTGGGCAAATCTACCCTCCATCCTTACCTTTCTTTTCGCAATCAGAAATGCCACACTCTCTTTTTCATTTAAAATAAGTCAGTTCAATTCAGTTCAGTTGATCAGTCATGTGCGACTCCTTGCGATCCCATGGACTGCAGCATGCCAGGCTTCCCTGTCTATCACCACCTTCCAGAGCTTGCTGAAACTCATGTCCATTGAGTCAGTGACACCATCCAACCGTCTTGTCCTCTGTTGTCCCCTTCTCCTCCTGCCTTTAATCTTTCCCAGCATTAGGGTCTTTTCAAATGAGTCAGTTCTTCACATCTTCAGCTTCAGAATCAGTCCTTCCAATGAATATTCAGGACTGATTTCCCTTAGGATGGACTCATTGGATCTTCTTGCTGTCCAAGGAACTCGCAAGAGTCTTCTCCAACACCGCAGTTCAAAAGTATCAATTCCTCGGCACTCAGATTTCTTCATAGTCCAACTCTCACATCCATACATGACTACTGGAAAACCATAGCTTTGACTAGACAGACCTTTGTTGCCAAAGTAACGTCTTTGCTTTTTAATATGCTGTCTAGATTGGTCATAACTTTTCTTCCAAGGAGCAAGCATCTTTTAATTTCATGGCTGTAGTCACCATCTGAGGTGATTTTGGAGCACAAAAAGATAAAGTCTTTCACTGTTTCCACTGTTTCCCCATCTATTTGCCATGAAGTGATGGGACCAGATCCCATGGTCTTCATTTTCTGAATGTTAAGCTTTAAGCCAACTTTTCACTCTCCTCTTTCACTTTCTTCAAGAGGCTCTTTAGTTCTTTGCTTTCTGCCATCAGGGTGGTGTCATCTGCATATCTGAGGTTATTGATATTTCTCCTGGCAATCTTGATTCCAGCTTGTGCTTCATCCAGCCCAGCGTTTCTCATGATGTATTCTGCATACAAGTTAAATAATCAGGGTGACAATATACAGCCTTGACATACTCCTTTCCCAATTTGGAACCTGTCTGTTATTCCATGTCCAGTTCTAACTGTTGCTTCTTGACCTGCATACAGATTTCTCAGGAGGCAGTCAGGTGGTCCGGTATTCCCATCTCTTGAAGAATTTTCCACAGTTTGTTGTGATCCATACAGTCAAAGGTTTTGACATAGTCAATAAAGCAGAAGTAGATGTTTTTCTGGAATTTTCTTGCTTTTTTGATGATCCAACAGATGTTAACAATTTGATCTCTGGTTCCTATGCCTTTCCTAAAACCAGCTTGAACATCTGGAAGTTCACGGTTCACATACTGTTGAAGTCTGACTTGGAGAATTTTGAGCATTACTTTATCAGCATGTGAGATGAGTGCAATTGTGCGGTAGTTTGAGCACTCTCTGGCATTGCCTTTCTTAGGGGTTGGAATGAAAACTACCCTTTTCCAGTCCTGTGGCCACTGCTGAGTTTTCAAATTTGCTGGCAAATTAAGTGCAGCACTTTCACAGCATCATCTGTTAGGATTTGAAATAGCTCAGCTGGAATTCCATCACCTACACTAGCTTTGTTCATAGTGATGCTCCCTAAGGCCCACTTGACTTCGCATTCCAGGATATCTGTTTTTAGGTGAGTGATCACACCATTGTGATTATCTGTGTCATAAAGATCTTTTTTGTATAGTTCAGTGTATTCGTGCCACCTCTTCTTAACATCTTCTGCTTCTGTTAGGTCCATACCATTTCTGTCCTTTATGTGTCCGTCTTTGCATGAAATGTCCCCTTGCTATCTCTAATTTTCTTGAAGAGATCTTTAGTCTTTCCCATTTTATTTTTTTCTCTCTATTTCTTTGCACTGATCACTGAGGAAGGCTTTCTTATCTCCACTTGCTATTCTTTGGAACTCTGCATTCAAATGGGTATTTCTTTCCTTTTCTCCTTTGGCTTTCATTTCTCTTCTTTTCTCAGCTATTTGTAAGGCCTCCTCAGACAGCCATTTTGCCTTTTTGTATTTCTTTTTCTTGGGGATGGTCTTGATCCCTGCCTCCTGTACAATGTCCCGAACCTCTGTCTATAGTTCTTCAGGCACTCTGTCTATCAGATCTAATGCCTTGAATCTATTGTCACTTCCACTGTATAGTCATAAGGGATTTGATTTAGGTCATACCTGAATGGTCAGTAGTGTGTATAAAACAGATAGCTAGTGCAAAGTTGATGTATAACACAGTGAGCTCAGCCTGGTGCTCTGTGACAATCTAGAGGGTTGGGATGGGGTGTGGGGGGGGGGGACTGGAAGGGAAGTTCAAGAGGGAGGGGATATATATATATATGTATAATATATATATACTTATGATTGAAATTGATGTTGTATAGCAGAAACCCACAGAATATTGAAAAGCAATTATCCTCCAGTTAAAAATTTAAAAAAATAATAATAAGGATGAACTTCCATAAGATATTTAAACAGTAGAGAAGAATATTTTCACTTATGTCAGGGGTGGTGGGGAAATCTTAGGGTTTCCCTGATGGCTCAGTGGGTAAAGAATCTGCCTGCAATGCAGAAGACACAGGAGATGCAGGCTCAATCCCTGAGTTGGGAAGATCCCTAGGAGAAGAAAATGGCAACCCACTCCAGTGTTCTTGCCTGGAGAATCTCATGGACAGAGGAGCCTGGTGGGTTACAGTCCACAGGGTTGCAAAGAGTCAGATATGATAAGACTGAGCAACAGCAGCAGAGGAACTCATAGCAAGTTACACGCTGGATACAAGTAATTCTTATAGATCTATTAAAATGTTTTTGTTTCCTAAAGATAAATAAATAAAAAAATAGCTAGATACTAACTTGGAATATCTGAGTAATATCGGGAAAAAATAACCCCAAATCTTTGTTAGAGCTGTAGGATTTTTCTGGCTGTATAACATAGTTGTAAAATCTTTAGCAAAATCACTGAAACACTTTAAATCTCAGTTTCTTCATTTGCACACTGAGGATGTTCTATTTTCCTCAGAGACTTCCATGGGGATCAAAAGTGATAATATATGTGTATGTATATCTTGGTGACAATGTTCTATGTTAATGTTCCTGTTAACTAAAAGTAAAAATGGGCTTCCCTAGTAGCCCAAATGGTAAAGAATCTGACTGTAGTGCAGGAGACCTGGGTTTTATCCACGGGTCAGAAAGATCCCCTGGAGAAGGGAATGACAGCCCACTCCATTATTCTTGCCTGGAAAATTCCATGGACAGACCATGGGGTTGCAAAGACACAACTGAGCAACTAAAAAAACAAACAAACAACAAAACAGTAAAACAGACAAATCTTTCTTCCATCCATTGTGGATACAAAGACCTCTTCTAGTATAGCTATGTGTTCTAACAAGATTTAAGCTCTGAAAGAGGGAAAGAATATTTATTACACATGCTTTAAACTTATAAAAATCTTCAGATGGCTATGAACATGCTTTATGGCTATAGAAATAAGAAAGAAGCTGGGAGATTTGTTCTGTTCTTTAGTAGACTAGATTGAGAAGAAATCCAGATTCTACACAGCTGGTGGTGGTCATGGAAAGGGAAATGGACAGTACAGTTCATAGACAGGTGAAAAAAAGGAAAAGGGAAAATATAGGGGGTTGTTTTACACTTAAGTGTCTCTGGGTTTTCCCTGAGAGAAGTTACCATGGGTTAATTGTATTCAAATTCATATGTTGATGCCTTAATCCCTAGTACCTCAGACTGTGACAGTTTGGAGACACAGTCTTTAAATGTTTAAATTAAACTGAGGTCATTAGTGTAGGCTCTAATCTAATATGGCTCAGTGGTAAAGAATCCGCCTGTCAATGCAGAAGAAATAGGAGACGTGGGTTCCATCCCTGTGTCAGGAAGATCCCCAGGAGAAGGAAATGTCAACCCACTCCAATATTCCTGCCTGTAAAATGCCATGGACAGAGGAGCCTGGCAGGCTCTAGTCCATGGGGTCACAGGGTCAGACGTGACTGAGGGACTGAGTCTAATATGACCGGTGTTTTTATATGAGGGAATTTGGATATAGACTCATAGAGAAAGTCATGTAAAGACATGGGGAGAAAACCATTATCTACAAGGCAAGGAGAGCGGTCTTAGAAGAAATCAACTCTGTTGACACCCTTGGTGTCGGACATCTAATCTCCTGCATTGTGAGAAAATACATTTTTATTGTTTAAGTCTCCCAGTCTGTGGCAACAGCCCTAGCAGAGTAATCCAGAAGTCCTGGAATGTTGTGGTTCCCCATTCCCTGGCTGCATGAACCGTGTTCCACTCTCAGGAGTCAGTAATCACCGAAGGTATAGAATCAGCAGTCTGTCTTCTTCTTGGTCAGCTGAATGCCTGATGGAAGTGTGCTTCTTGTACTTTAGGCTGTAATAAAGGAAAATATTTCTCTTTGAACCAGCACCCTCTGCCCATGTTTTTGGTCCTACAAGTCTATAAGGACAGCACTGTGCTCTAGGTACAATGCGATAGACCAGGAGTTGACTATGTACAGCTTTCTGCTCCAGTCTGGCTTGCTGCCTGTTTTTATAAACCAAGTTTTGTTGAAACACAGGCACACTAATTTGTTTATGTATTGTCTGTGACTGCTTTTGTGCTACAATGGTGGGACTGAGTAGTTGTAACAGAGGATAGACAGCCTGCAAAGTCTGACATATTTGATACTTGATCTTTTAGAAAAAAAAATGTTGACCACTGCTGTTGACCGAAGAGGCTTCTTGTGCCTAAGTCCCTGGCCACTATGGATGTCTGGGTTTCTGGAGGTAGGAAAAAAGTGTATAAGCCACAGAACTTGCTATACAGCCAACGATCATTTGTAAGTCAGGGACTGCTTATTTTGTCTTCAGCAACCACTCCTTGGGTGACTTTCTCCAGTATCTTTTGGCATGTTGTCTTCATTTCCCTGTTCATGACCATTTGATCATTCAACTCAAACAAAATATTATAAATTAATTTTCAGTAAGAGCTATTTATTCAACACTTACAAATTAACTTCCTGTGGAGTATCTTATACTTTAACCAGGTACTATGGGAGATTCAGAGTCAATAGAAAACAGAATTCACAGCTTTGAAGAACTTTTGTACATGATTCAAACCGCTTGGTCAGTAGGCACAGTGCTAGTTAACTTATGGGACTGATTGTAAAACAAATCAATAAAAGGAATGAAAAACATGTGACTACAAACCATGAAACAAAAGGCTTAATATTGTTTAAATGGCAATACTTCTCCAATTGATTTACCGATTGAACACAATTTCTATCAAAATTCTAGCTTCTTTTTTGTGTGTCTGTAGAAACTGAAAAGGTGATTCTAAAATCTATGGGACCTCAAGGGGGCCAGAAGAGCAAAATCTATCTTGAAAAAGAAAAAGTAACAGGGCTCACATTTCCCAATTTTGAATCTTACTTCAGAGCTATAGTAATCACAGCACTGTGGTACTTGCTAATAAAAATAAACATATAGATCAATAAAATAGAATTCAAGGTTAAGAAATAAACCAATACATTTATGGTGAATTGATTTTTGACAAATTTCAAGACAATTCAACAAGGAAAGAAATAGTATTTTCAACAAACAATACCATCAAAAAAATGAAAAGACAACCCACAGAATGGGAGAAAATATTTCAAAATCATGTATCTTATAAAATATTTGTATCTAGATTATATTAAGAACTGTTACAACTCAATAATAGAAAAGATAGCCCAATTGATATATGGATAAAGTATTAGAATAGACAGTTATCAAATAAGATACAATAAATGGCTAATTATCACAGGAAATGAGGATCAACATTATAGTTAATTGTGAAAACACAGATTGACATCACAATGAGATATTAAGAATCAACTAGTATGGCTGTAAGAAAGAAGATAATCACAAGTGTGGGAGGATGTGTAGGATTTGCTGGTGAGAATGTGACACTGTGCAGCTACTCTGGGAAACAGTTTGGTGATCCCTCAAATGTTAATCATACCATGTGTGTGTGAAGTTGCTCAGTCGTGTCCAACTCTTTGCGACCCCATTGACCGTAGCCCACCAGGCTCCTCTGTCCATGGGATTCTCCAGGCAAGAATACTGGAGTGGGTTGCCATTTCCTTCTCCAGGGGGTCTTCCCAACCCAGGAATTGAACCCAGGTCTCCCACATTGCAGGCAGACGCTTTATCCTCTGAACCACCAGGGAAGCCCCAATCATACCATATGATCTATTATTCCCAGTATATATCTAAGAGAAATGGAAATATACATCCACACAAAAACTTGTGAGATGAATGATTATAGAGGCATTATTCATAATGACCAAAACGTGGAAATAACCCAAATGTCCATCAACTGACAAATAGATAAATAACACATGATATATTCATAGAGTGGAATATTATTTAGCCATAAAAAGAATGGTACATCGATACATACTTCAGTATGCATGAACCTTGAAACATTATGCTAAGTGAAAAAAAATCGTAAAATATATGATTCCATATATTTATCAAATATCCAAGATGTGTACTCATTTGCTTCAGTTGGGTTTGACTCTTTGTGACCCCATAGACTGTAGCTCACCAAGTTCCTCTGTCCAGGGGATTATCCAGGCAAGAATACTGGAGTGGGTTGCCATTTTCTCCTCCAGGGGGATCTTACTGATCCAGGGATCAAACCCATGTTTCCGGTGGTTCCTACATTGCAGGCAGAATCTTTATCATTGAGCCACCTAGAGAGCCCAACAAATATCCCAGATAAGCAAATCTATCAACACAGAAGGCAGATCAATGGTTGCCAGTGACTGAGGAAAGGAAGAATGCTGGAAAGACTTTTAATGGGTTTCTTTCTGGACTGATAGAAATGTTCTAAGCAAATTATGAATGATGGTTGTACAACTCTAAATACACAAAAAACATTTTTAAAACTCTTTAAATGGGTGATTTGGAGTATGTGAATTATAACTCAATAATTTTGCTAAAATATGAGAAAAGAAGAATCAGACAGTGGTAGGTACTTAATAAATATTGATTGAAAGATTTTTCAAGAAGAAGCAGACTTAAACAGCTGGGTTATATGTGATAATAAATGTTACAAAAAATGCTGTATCAATGAGTTGTCATAGGATGCTGGGAAATTCCCCTTGCAGGAGGAATTTTTCAAAACAAGGAAGTTTTTATCCACTTGATATTGTCCTTCTTAAAAAGAGGATATATTATATGATATTTAGTCCTTAAGCTCTGCTTTGAGTTTGCCCTTTACAGCTGTCTGGATACAATTTAAAAATAAATGTTGACTTGATAAAAAATATTTCCCTTCAATTTTTCTGATACTTCTTTACTGGGGACCATACACTGTAAAGTGAGATACCATGTATTCTTATTATCAGAATGAAAGTTCTCCTGGTGGGAGTTCAATGCTTCCTACCACGTTCTGCTGTGCAGAACATTTTCTACAGCAGTACCAGCATTTTTTCTATTATAATTTTGTTGTTGATATCAGAAGACAGAAAATAGACTCTTCTGTTTCTGAGGTTTGTTTTTGAAAAGAGGTAATTGGTAATTTGTTATTATTAGCCAGTGTACCTTAATATTAAATGAAAGGTTAGAGAGAAGCCATGTGAAGTGTTAAGACCTTGTTAATGATCCTAAAAAGCATTCCCTCCCTTGGAGCACTGACACAGAGTTACCAAATAAATAATTGTGATCTTTGCAAACCACTTACTGTATCCCAGCGAGATCCCGCCTCTCTTTTCAGTTCTTTAGTACTAATCTTATGTTGTTAATAAAGATAACTTTCTGTGAGTTAACTAATGATCAGTTATATTACGATCTCCCCAAAGCACAGGCTACAACACTGCAATTCTACTGTTTAGATTGTTGAAGGATTTTATTCTCAGAGAAAAGTTAGCTTCCCTAGTTCAAAGGAATGAGAAAGATAGTTTTAGAAGGATTAGGTCATTTACTGGGCAAGATGCAAATACTAACCTATGTGCTTCACTAACCTACAGTGACCTCATGTGCATATGCCTAAAAGAGTAACTCAAAGAAATCTTTCCAGTCTTCACTGTCAGCGTGGTAGCATTGACATTGTGGTCACAGTGTAAGAGTTAAATAAATTCAGGAGAGAAATATTTATTTAAACTCTCTGAGAATGATATTGTTATTCTCTTTTGTTACTGAATAATTGAAAAGGTATCAAATAGCAAAGTTTCAATTATTCATCGAGTTATTTCATTTACTAGATAAATGTCCGTAGGCAAATAAATGACACTGGAATTAAAAACTGGCAACATTTCCATAGGTTTGCTTATCGGATCATCACTGCTTGAATCCTCAAATATAAAAGCCTCAGACAAATTTTCCATCGGAGTTATAGAGGGACTTTAGGGTTGCATTACTTTCTATTTCTGTTATAACAAATTACCACAAATTGAGCACTTAAAAATAATACCCACTTATTATCACACAGTTCTAGAGATCAAATTTTCTAGGTATAGATTAGCATAGCTGAGTCTTCTGCTTAAAGGATCTTAAGGCAGAGATCAACATGATGGCAGAGTCATACTCATTTCTGAAGGCTCTGGGGGTGAATCCACTTCTAAGCTCATTCCAGTTGTTGGCTGAATTCAGTTCCATGCAGTTGTGGGGCTGAAGTCTCCATTCTCTTGCTGACGGTCAGCAAAGGTCTTTGCCCCCAGCTGGTCTTTTCTCCTGGAGGCTGCCCACATTCCTGCTGCTATGCCCTTCCTGCAACAAATAGTCGAGTTCCTCTCATGCTTCAAACCTCCCTGACTTTTCTACTATTGTGTCTTTCCTGTCTCTAGCTGGAAAAATAATCTGTCCACTTTCAGGGACTTTAGTGATTAGACTGGTCCACCCAAACAATCCAGAATAATCTCCCCATTTTCAAGTTTGTAACCTTGACTGTATCTGAAAGGATCCTTTTGTCATGTATTGCAACTTATTTTTAAAGGTTTGGAGGATTAAGTCATGGATATTTATGGGGTGATTATTCTGCCTATCACGGTATGGGATAATAAGACCCAGAGTTTCGTCATCCAAAACTTTGTGGATTTTGGTCCTAAAAGAATGAAATGGACAAAATGGTATAGGAACAACTTGTTAGATGCTAACCATGAATGTAGACAGTAGGATCTTATTTTTCTCATTCTAGAACATTTATTTTCCTGCAATGTTCTGCTTTGAAGCTTGTCCTTATCCCAAGGTACCTACCCTTCAAATCCTTTCTTTCATTCTAGAATTGCAAGCATGAAGTATGTATTCTGATCATGCCAGGGCAACCAAAATAAGATGTACTAGAATTTACACATGGAACTATTTTAGCTTTGTAGCTTTTTTTTTTCCAGACCTATAAAATAAACTTGTCCTGACTCGTCTAGATTCTAGCTTCCTATCTTCCTTTTCTGTTTGTAAACCCCATAAACTGTGTAGAAGTACAGCTGGGCCATGAAAACAAAATCACCATGTCCTGAAATTCTGCCTCTATCATATTCATTCTGACTTTGTCATTGTGTCTTACACTGACCGTCCCTGGGAACCAATACTATATATTTGGTTCTCTTGATAAGACTAAGCCTTCTTGCTACTCCATCTTGTGTTCTTCAGTCTTCCACTGACATCTTCAAGCTTTTCTTGCTGTTATATAGGAAGATACTTACCTAAGAGTGTTACCTCAGTGTAAATGTTAAAGCTGCAAGAACTATGAAAAGTCTGAGGCTTTATCTTATTTGCAAGCTAATAAGTTACTGTCACAGTTTCATGAATGCTTGCTGAAGGCACAAGACACCTGGGTCAGAGGGAAAGGATATTATTACTCATGGTACAGCAGGAAGCATGATCTTCATGTTCACAATGTTTCTCTTGCACCGGGAAGCCCATGCACAAAGTGAAATAGCCCAGGTGGACAACCCGGTGCAGTGGGTTCATCTCGTGGCTGGAAGCTCTGAGTGTTTAAATGAAGCTCAGGGACAAAACTTTTAAAGGAATCACTCTTTTGAAGGGAACTGCTAACAAACCTGCCCAACACTTGTCCGGAGTCCTGTACCCCAGAGGGAGACCCCATATCTTCCAAGACTGTTTGCTAGATGGTTATTCTTCAAAAGATAGTTCTGAAAAAACTGTCAGTGCCTCTGGTCATAAGACTCACAGAAATGGGAAAGACCCATGGAGAATTGTCTTCTAACAACTGATTCTTGTTTAAAAACTGTCCCTTTGTAGACAAGTGGGTATGCCTATCTAATATAAAGCAGACTAGCTTTGCCAAAGTTTAGAAAATGTTAGAGCCATTCATAATTAATTAAACTATATACATACAAATAGCTGAGAAAAGAAGAGAAGCTAAAAGGCAAAGGCAAAAAGGCAAGATATATCCATCTGAATGCAGAGTTCCAAAGAATAGCAAGGAGAGATAAGAAACCATTCAGTGATCAATGCAAAGAAATAGAGGAAAACAATAGAATGGGAAAGACTAGAGATCTCTTCAAGAAAATTGGAGATCCAAGAGAACATTTCATGCAAAGATGGGAATAATAAAGGACGGAAATGGTATGGGCCTAAAAGAAGCAGAAGATATTAAGAAGAGGTGGCAAGAATACACAGAAGAAATGTACAAAAAAGATCTTCATGACCCAGATAACAATGATGGTGTGACCACTCACCTAAAAACAGACATCCTGGAATGTGAAGTCAAGTGGACCTTAGGAAGCATCACTACAAACAAAGCTAGTGGAGGTGATGGGATTCCAGTTGAGCTATTTCAAATCCTAAAAGATCATGCTGTGAAAGTGCTGTGCTCAGTATGCCAGCAAATTGGAAAACTCAACAGTGGCCACAGAACTGGAAAAGGTCAGTTTTCATTCCAATCCCAAAGAAAGGCAGTGCCAAAGAATGTTCAAACTACCGCACAATTGCACTCATCTCACATGCTAACAAAGTAATGCTCAAAATTCTCCAAGCCAGGCTTCAACAGTAAACGAACCATGAACTTCCAGATGTTCAAGCTGGATTTAGAGAAGGCAGAGGAACCAGAGATCAAATTGCCAACATCCATTGGATCATTGAAAAAGTGAGAAAGTTCCAGAAAAATATCTACTTCTACTTTATTGACTATGCCAAAACCTTTGACTGTGTGGGTCACAACAAACTGTGGAAAATTCTTCAAGATATGGGAATACCAGACCACCTGCCTCCTGAGAAATCTGTATGAAGATCAAGAAGCAATAGTTAGAACCGGATGTGGAACAATAGACTGGTTCCAGGTTGGAAAAGGAGTACATCAAGGCTGCGTATTGTCACCCTGCTTACTTAACTTATATGCAGAGTATACCATGTGAAATGGTGGGCGGGCTGGGTGAAGCACAAGCTGGAATCAAGATTGCCAGGAGAAATCAATAACCTCAGATATGCAGACGACACCACCCTTATGGCAGAAAGCAAAGAACTAAAGAGCCTCTCGATGAAAGTGAAAGAGGAGAGTGAAAAAGTTGGCTTAAAACTCAATATTCAGAAAACTAAGATCATGGCATCCAGTCCCATCACTTCATGGCAAATCGATGGGGAAACAGTGGAAACAGTGAGAGACTTAATTTTTTGGGGCTCCAGAGTCACTGCAGATGGTGACTGCAGCCATGAAATTAACAGACGCTTGCTTCTTGGAAGAAAATTTATGACTAACCTAGACAGCATATTATAAAGCAGAGACATTACTTGCCAACAAAGGTCCATCTAGTCAAAGCTATGGTTTTTCCAGTGGTCATGTATGGATGTGAGAGTTGGACTATAAAGAAAGCTGAGCGCCAAAGAATTGATGCTTTTGAACTGTAGTGTTGGAGAAGACTCCTGAGAGTCCCTTCGACTGCAAGGAGATCCAACCAGTCCATCCTAAAGGAGATCAGTCCTGGGTGTTCATTGGAAGGACTGATGCTGAAGCTGAAATTCCAATACTTTGGCCACCTGATGTGAAGAACTGACTCATTTGAAAAGACCCTGATGCTGGGAAATATTGAAGGCAGGAGGAGAAGGGGATGACAGAGGATGAGATGGTTGGATGGCATCACTGACTCAATGGGCTGGGGTTTGAGTAAGCTCTGGGAGTTGGTGATGGATAGGGAGGCCTGGTATGGTGTAGTCCATGGGGTCGCAAAGAGTCAGACACAACTGAGCAACTGAACTGAAGTGATACAGACATTTTATAATTATTTACTTATTGAAAATTGCATGTCTACAAATAAATACTTTCCAAGAGACTGTTAAAAAACAAGAAACAAGTAATTGTTTATTCTGAAATTTACCAAGAAGAACTAATAAGACAACATGCCTATTAAAAGATTAAGTGAGATGCAGCTTAGAGAATTGTGCTCTTACATGTGTAAGAGTTTCTCTGGGAAAGTAAGTACCATTTAGGTCATCTTGCCCAAAGTTTGTTTTTCAGATATGAACTCCAGAAGCTGGTCCTGGATAAAGATTTCATAGTCAGGTACGTGTAACTTTCTCCAGTAAGAATCCCCAAGCAGATTAGCATATTAAAGGTTCTGAGATATCCTGATATGAGAAAGCATTGGTTTTATTTTGTTTAATTCAATATTATTGAGCTTGGTTTGATAATGAACTCATGGTATGTGTGTGTATATGTATGTATTTGTCCAAGACAAACCTTCTGCAGAGCATGCTCAAGGTGTTGTCAATTTAAAGTGATCAAGATTTACCAGGTTCTCTTTTCTCATTCAGCTTAGGCTATTTAAAATCTGGAAGCATACCTTTGAATTTGATTTATTCTGCACATTGCACATTCAAACACTACATTTTTATTGAGCTTGATTATCTGGAAATGTCATTAACTTATTCTCAGTGTCCTTCTGCTTTCTCTGATCTATTTATAAGGTCAGTCCCTGAAGTCTAATTTTCATATTGATGAGGAAAAGTGCTTAATGCTACAGGATTGATTACAATGAATTTGAAAGCCAAGTAGAGGAAATTTATTCCCATCAATGAATTTGTTTTTCAAATTTTTACAAAATAGTCTAGAACTGAAACTGCAAAAGGGTAAACATGATGTTATCCCAATGCTATTTTCATTATAATTATATGTGAAAAGTAACAACTTACTGATTTTAAAAATTAGAATGCTCTAAATGAAGTAAATTCAAATGAAGTAATAAAAGTAGTAAATATTGAGATTTAAGTAGATCCATCAAACTACTTAATAAATCACAATGAAGGTAAGCATCCAATATGTCTGTTATGGCTGATTCCCTTTGCAGCAAAAACTAGCATAGCATTATAAATCAACTATATTCTGATATAAATTAATTATAAAAGAGATAAGCACTCATGTGTATTATTTGCACTTTTAAAATTATATCTTAAAAACCATCAGTTAGTTATTATAAAGTCCTCTAATTTTAATATAAACATATTTATACCACTTGAAACTCTTTTGACATAGTTAATCTCAGTTTTAAATAGCTTTTTCCCCCCCCTTTTCAATAAAAGATAAAACACACACCAGGATATACAATAATAGGAAAAAGACAGCAACATCATTTCATATAGAATTTTTAATAAATGATGGCTTCTTTTTACTATATTTCCTTCAGTATTTTTAAAGAATAAGCTTTATTGAATAATTAAGCAGTAAATTTAATCAATTTTGATGTATAATTTTGACAAATGTATACTGCTAAGTAAACATCACCACAATCAAAATATAAAGCAATTTTATCATCCCTAAAGTCCTCCTGTGACCTTTGCATTCTGTCTCTCCTTTGCTCTAGATTCTGGAAACTTCTGATTTTTCCATAACATTATGTTTGTCTTTGTCATACAGCATGTAGTTCTCTATGTCTGACTTCTTTCAGTTGCATTATTCATTTAAGAATCATCCCTCAATTCTAGCAGTATTTCTTTTTACGACTGAGTAATAGTGCCCTGCAGAGACATTACTTTACCAGTAAAGGTCCGTCTAGTCAAAGCTATGGTTTTTCCAGGAGTCATGTACAGATGTGAGAGTTGGACTATAAAGAAAGCTGAGTACTGAAGAGTTGATGCTTTTGAACTGTGGTGTTGGAGAAGACTCCTGAGAGTCCCTTGGACTGCAAGGAGATCCAACCAGTCCATCCTAAAGGAGATCAGTCCTGGGTGTTCATTGGAAGGACTGATGCTGAAGCTGACACTCCAGTACTTCGGCCACCTGATGCAAAGAACTGACTCATTTGAAAAGACCCTGATGCTGGCAAAGATTGAAGGTGGGGGGAGAAGGGGACGACAGAGGATGAGATGGTTGGATGGCATCACTGACTCAGTGGACAAGAGTTGAGTAAACTCCAGGAGTTGGTGATGGACAGAGAGGCCTGGCGTGCTGCAGTCCATGGGGTCGCAAAGAGCGGGACACGACTGAGAGACTGAACTGAACTTAATAGTGCCCTGTACAGTTGTACCATTTGTTCATTCATTCTTTACTTGAGGCACGTTTGGTTTGCTTACAGTTTGGAGCTATTATAAATAAAACTGCTATGAACCTTCAGATAAAATTTTGCATGGTATATATTTTCATTTATCTTAAATGAATATGTAGGAGTGGGATTTCTGGGTAGTATGGTAAAAGAACTTGTAACGTTTGTGAGAAGCTGCCAAACTGTTTTGCATAGTGGCTATATCATTTTATTCATACATTTAAGCAACGTATGAAAGTTCAGTTAATTCACAGCCTCTACAACATTTGGTTGAGTCAGTCTTTAGTATTAGCCAATATAGCGGGCATTAGTAGCATTTGTACTTCTTCAGTGACTGATGAGGTTGATTATCTATTTATGTGCTTACTTGCCATTTGTATATTTTCTTTCAGGAAGTGTTTTGCCCAATATTTAATGGACTAATGGAACATCAAAATTATGAGTCATTTTGATATTCTGGGTACAAGCCCTTTACCAAATATACGATTTGAAAATATTTCCTTCAAGTGCGGTTTACCTTCTTTACAGTGTATTTTGTAGTATTTTTTATAGATTTATATATTGAGTCATGATTGTTGATATTCTGGGTACAAGCCCTTTACCAAATATACGATTTGAAAATATTTCCTTCAAGTGCGGTTTACCTTCTTTACAGTGTATTTTGTAGTATTTTTTATAGATTTATTTTATCAAATTGAGCAAATTTTTTTCTTTTCATAGCTCATTGACTGTTTTTGTTATGAGTTTTGTTGAATTATTTTCAAATTCTCTTTATTCTGGGTACAAGCCCTTTACCAAATATACGATTTGAAAATATTTCCTTCAAGTGCGGTTTACCTTCTTTACAGTGTATTTTGTAGTATTTTTTATAGATTTATTTTGTCAAATTGAGCAAATTTTTTTCTTTTCGTAGCTCATTGACTGTTTTTGTTATGAGCTTTGTTGAATTATTTTCAAATTCTCTTCCCATGTCTATTGAAATAACCAGGTAGTTTTTTTTTTAATGTCTTAATATGGTAAATTGCACTGTTTTTATTCAGTTTTTTATCTTATACTGGAGTATAGTTGATTAACAATGTAGTGTTAGTTTTAGGTGTACAGCAGAGTGATCCAGTTATACGTATGCGTGAATGTATTCTTTTCCAAATTCTTTCCCCACCGAAGTCATTACAGAGTAATGAGGAGGGTTCCCTGTGCTATTCAGTAGGTCCTTGTTGTTCAATTACTTTAAATATAGTAGTGTGTACATTACATTGACTATTTTTATTTAAATTTATTTATTTTTTATCAAAGGATAATTGCTTTACAGACTTTTGTTGTTTTCTGTCAGACCTCAACATGAATCAGCCATAGGTTTACATATATCTCCTCCCTTTTGAACTTCCCTCCCATCTCCCTCCCCATCCCAACTTTCTAGGTTGATACAGAGCCCCTGTTTGAATTTCCTGAGCTATACTGCAAATTCCCATTGGCTATCCATTTTACACATGGTAATGTAAGTTTCCATGTTACTCTTTCCAGACATCTCACCCTCTCCTCCCCTCTCCCCATGTCCATAAGTCTATTCTCTATGTCTTTTTCTCCATTGCTGCCCTGTAAATAAATTCTTCGGTACCATTTTTCTAGATTATGTATATATGTGTTATAATATGACATTTATCTTTCTCTTTCTGACTTACTTCACTGTATAATAGGTTCTGGGTTCATCCACCTCATTAAAACTGACTCAAATCATTCCTTTTTATGGATGAGTAATATTCCATTGTATATATATACCACAACTTCTTTATCCATTCATCTGTTGATGGACATCTAGGTTGCTTCCATGTTCTAGCTATTGTAAATAGTGCTGCAAGGAACAATGGGATACATGTGTCTTTTTCAATTTTGATTTCCTCAGGGTATATGCCTAGGAGTGGGATTGCTGGGTCATATGGTAGTTTTATTCCTAGTTTTTTACATTGACTTTTGAATGTTGCATTCCTGAATCAAATCCCACTTGGTCATGGTACATTGTCTTTTTATATATGGCTGGCTTTGTTTTGCTAATATTTTGTTAAAATTTTTTATCTCTATGTTTGTGAAAGATCTTCAACTGTAGTTTTCTTTTTCTTGTAATGCTTTTTGTCTTGTTTTGGAATCAGAATATTGTTTCTGTGTAGCCCCATCTTCTCCAATACTCTGTCCTGGAGATTTTAGACAATCTGGCTTAGACAATCAAACTGCAAACCTGATCTCTTCAACTCAGTGAGAACTTCAGCCTCTTTTTGTTTTCTCCCTCACTGTTTTTGGTCCTGGAATCTGTCCCCAGGCAGTAAACAAAGACAATTTTAAGATTTATTTCATTTTCTCCTTCTCTTAGGAACCACTGACCTATAATGCCAGTTGTCCACTCTTTGGAAACATTTGTTTCATAAACATTGTCTGGTTTTCTAGTTGTGGATAACAGGCAGCAATTTTCATGGCAGTTAATCCTTCATGGATGAAATCTTGCATCCTTCTTTCCTTACTCTGTAGATATAGAAGTTGTCCACAAAAAATTTCAGAGCCATTTTCTATGTGAGTGAATGATGTTGACCTTAGAAATTAGTCCCCACTGTGGAAGAATGACCTCCATCTTCTCTTCCTAAACATTCTCCAAACCGTAATCCTTTGCCATGAAAAAATTTTCTACTGAGTTGAATTTGCATTTTTTAGCTGGAGTTGTTTAGGAAATAGAAAAAAGTTTCCTGGAATGTTATTAATCTGTTCTTCGCTACGTTGATTTTGGTATCTTCAAAGAATTTTAATACTATGTTCTTGTCAATTTTAAAAGAGACTTTAAAACTTTTTTTCCTCCATAGTATGGTTACAAATTTTTAAAAATGTTCATATGGTCCTTTACTGGGGCTGGAGAATACATGAAAAAAATTGGAAATATGAAAAGGGATAAATTGACTAATTATCAAAATCACCCATGTATAAAAACAACTTACTCTCTTCCCTGGCCTTGAAAATGAACCTGGGATACATTTTGTGAAGAAAGAGAAGGGACAATCCAAATAGGAACAGGAATAGGAAATCACAGCTAGAGAAATCTAGAACAGACAGACAGGATCTGTATCTCCTGTGATAGAGCATTTGACATCCGCCACAGGAGTCAAAAGTTGACATCATGGTGACCATAGGGAGGGGTGGGGAGTTTTCCAGTCTTCTCATGCTGCTGCATCTCAGTCCTTTGTGCAAACTTCTAGGTACTTCTTCTCAAGTATGGCAGACAGAAGGCTCAGGAGAATTGAATTCTCTTTTCTTTTCAGCGAGGAGATCTCATTGATGGGAGAATTGTGGATTTTGTTAGTGACAAAGCAACCCAACCTGTTGGAAGACAGCATTTTTCTAGAAAAATAACCAACAGGCACCATCAGATTCCTGCCTAGAAGAGTGCAAGCAGCCTTTTCAAAGGTGTTTCCACACTGATTGCACTTTGTAAATCAAAATTTGTAATTTGGCTTGAGGAAAAAGCTACTAAAACAGGCTCACTGGAAAAGCTTTTCTGAAATTCTCCTTTTTCACAGTCATTTCAAGAATGAAGCCTAACGATTTTTGCATCACGGGTATTCAATTATTTTCATATTATACATCAAGAAAAAAGAGTAAACACACTCATTTTTCTGTATAGTAGGTGATAAACTATCCTTATTTTTGCATCTCACAGAGATGTGGCTTAGACTGCCCTTTGGTATTATTGTGTAGAGCAGCTACACAGCTTCCTTGCTAAAACCTTCTGTTTTGGCTTTCTCATCTGTCACTGGAGGAACCAAAAGTCCTATGAGCTGCTGCCAAGGGCTTGGTTGGTTACACTTCATGGGGCCTCAGATGAAAGTGTCAATTATTAGACATAGAAAGCTGACATAGTCAAATGCCTGGTCACTTCAGTTTAACCAGTAAACACGTGTTATGTGATCTTCTAGGTGACACGCTGCTATTGCTTGAGGCTGGGGACACAAAGATGAGTAATATAAAAGTCCTATTCTTGTAGAGTTTGTCATGCGTTCATTCACATGATATTCAGATTAATATCAATACAGTGGGTTATGTGCTAAGATCGAGGTCAAGAGAACTGCAGGAGCACCAAGGAGAGGTGTGGTCTCATGGAGCAAGGAGATGCCCAGCTCAGGCTGCTCCAGAATCTTCACACAAGTAATGCTTACACTGTGTGATGTAACTACAATGGAGGGAAAGGTCTAAAATTCAGCAGAATGAATCATCTATCTTTGCAGTTCTCCAGCATAGGAACCGGGATGTTCAGAGAAGGCTTGTGGTCATGGATTTGCTGAAGTTCTGTAACTGTTGTCGGTTAGTTGCTAAGTCATGTCCAACTCTTTCGTGACCCTAACATACTGTAGCCTGCCAGGTTCCTCTGGCCATGGGTTTTCCCAGGCAAGAATACTGGAGTGGGTTGCCTTTCCTACTCCAGGGGATTTTTTCCCCCAACACAGGGCTCGAACCTGCATCTCCTGTGTTGGCAGGCAGATTCTTTACCTCTGAGTCACCTAGGCTACCACTGTAAGTAGTGTCAAAGGTTTTCGACAACATCAGTTTCACTGGAAAGTCTCTGAAGGCTACTGGACCAGATCTTTGTAAACCAAGACTTTGAAAAGAATTATAGTCATATTCTTTTAAAGTTAACAAACTACTATTGTTCATTTGATTGTACTACACATATATTTAAACACTTTTTCTTGACATTTGTACCAGTCATTTCATTTCTGAATTTCATTGCAACTGATTATATCAAGGTTTTTGTGAGAACAAACATCTTTCTTCTGATCAAAGTGTCTATAAGGTTTTACCCAGTAATAAATTAAGTTTGAGCAGTCACATTTATAAGTGACCCTCCTCAAGGCTTGAGACCTATAGCAGTTTTTCATTTTTCTGAGAAGGCACTTGAAATCCCATGCACTAGGATTCCATGCATTCTTACCTCTGCATGGCTGGTGCTCTAGCTAGGGAGTGAGTCTAGATAACTTTCCTAAATCTGAATATTGCTTTGTTTTTCTTTACCTGTTATAATATTCAAGGTGACTCTTTGGAGCAATTGAAGATATCATTTATGTTTGATTTTCAAATATAACTCTATTCTATAGAAAAATTTATAAGGTATGTTGAAGTGAAAGTGAAATGAAAGTGTTAGTCATTCAGCCATGTCTGACTCTTTGCGACCCCATGAACTGTAGCCCACCAGGCTCCTCTGTCCATGTTCCTGATCCATTGGCAGGCAGACCCTCCACCTTCTGAGCCACC
Source organism: Cervus canadensis (assembly GCF_019320065.1). Lineage (NCBI taxonomy): Eukaryota > Metazoa > Chordata > Mammalia > Artiodactyla > Cervidae > Cervus > Cervus canadensis. The sequence goes on from NC_057418.1 coordinate 26,951,398, forward strand.
AGGGAAGCCCCATTATGTGTCCATAACAATGTCCAAACATCGTAAATTGTGCATGATTTTGGCGTTCTTCCTCTTTCAAGTGCCTACAAGGTTGATTGGAAGCAATTCACCCTACAGGGGAATTTTGACATTCCCACAGATGCTCAGCTAACCTGTAGTGTTGCATTATGGAAATCGAATATGCCAGCTAGCAGCACTAGCATCTCCCCAAAGTTAATGCCTTTGGTAGGAGCTGCTTTGCTGTTAGAGATGGCTCTAAGTTATGGGACCAGACTCCACAAACCAGTGTCTAATCTATCTTGCAGTTAAGTTTATAGCAACAAGATGGTACTGCCTAGCTTGATATGCTAAATGCCTTGCATAGGTGGTATTACAGTTCTACTCTAAATAAAGCAATCAATCAATATTTCTTCTCTGCTTACATTCCAATCTTCAGAACTGCTTGTTACGCTAGCTAGATGGATTTACTTAGAGCAGTGAAAGACATTCAGCAAGTCCATCCAATTTCTTGATTTATTTGCTATTGATGCATAAAATAAGCTTGTCTGTGAAATAGCCAGGTTGAAATTGCTGTTCTCATGCATTTTCATTGTTATTATTTGGCTAGACTGACTCTTGAGGGTCAAATTAAAACTCATTCATCCAGAGCTACATGAGTGACAATAGATAGCTTCTTAAGTTAAAATAAGTACTAGTACGGTATTTAAATAAAACTGTTGAAGAATCACAGTTAGGATCTGAATTTACCAAATATTCCAAAAGCCAAGAAGAAAGTATTTATATGAACTGTTCGTTTTAGAAACTTGCTTGGAATTTTACATCTAGATTTTATTGTCACTAAAAGTGTAAAAGAAATAAGCCATAAATCTAAGAACTCAGCAGTGTATGTAGAATTTTCTAGCACCAATGATAATAATAACAGTGATACATATATTTTGTATTGCCTTTCAGTTGATAAAAGATTTTCACAGGCATCATGTCTTCTGATATCATATCTCAAGATATTTTAAAAATAAACTATTACCAACTTGTTTGTAGACTGGGTAACTTAAACATTTTTAGAGACAGCTATTATTTAGAAATGCTTTGAGTCCCACTTGCCTTTCCAATTTTTAATAATGCAAAATTCTTTAGAAAAACATCATAGATGTCTTTTTTTAACAGAATTTTTTTTTTCTGAAAGAAGACATATTTAGTCAAAACTTCTTCCAAAATAGATGTTTTAAAATTTTGACTCCTAGCACTTAAAAAGCATATTTCCTATTGTGTAGAGCTTAGAAACAATTCTAGTTTAAGGCTTTTATTTGGAGAAGGAAATGGCAATCCACTCCAGTATTCTTCCTGGGAGAATTCCATGGACAGAGAAATCTGGCAGGCTACAATTCATGGGGTCACAAAAGAGTTGGACACAATTGAGCGACTAACACCCACACACAAGGGCTTCATTGTTTGCATGAGTAAATTAAGACTCACAAAGTTAAGTGACTTGCTCAAGGTCACACATTTGGTTTCAGCTGACATCAGAAACCTCATTTTATTACTCTTAGTCTCCTATTTGTTTTCAAAACAGTAAATCTCCTTAAATAGTGCCATAGTCTCTAAACAGGATTTTCTAGTGCACAGCAAGTCTTAAGAGGTGAAACATTCTATGCTAAATATTCCATGTAAATCCTTACTTCCTTTCTCCTTGGTGACTCTTATTTCCTTCTCTTCTATTTCTCTTTTCTCTTTATAATCTTTGGCATCACTGAGCAATTTGTTATGCTGGTTGCACTGTTCAGTAAAGGAAAGTATTTCGGGAGTCAGCTGAATTAAGCTTTGTATGTATTTTTTCAAAAGTTGGTACAGAACTTTAGATTTTCATAATAACCCTGTTGAATTAGAAGTGATTTTATTATGCACTGCTCTCCCCAAATTTTCCAGACTTGGGTTCCTCGGGTTTGCCTAAGTCCTTCACATATGCCACCTAGTACTGGCAGAAAGGGAATAATACACTGACTTAAAGCAATTTGGGTCTTCAAAATACTTATATATGCTTTGCATGCACTAGTTTAAGGCATTTTGTTCTTCTAGGTTTAAACAATCTAATCCATAAGAGCTGAAATCTCAACAGCCTCCTCTATGTTGGTGCTCAAATTTAAATATTGCATAAGACGAAGACTGTCACTGAAAATAAGTTGCAGAATTAGGCAAGGAAGTTTGGGGTCCCTCGCTGGGAGCTGAATGCAAGATTGCATTCTCGGCTTCAAGGAAGCTGAGTGGATCCCGAGAAGCTTAAACCTACTAGTGAATGGTAGTGTAGGATCTGGTCTGATTTTTCTGTTAGGTACGCATAGGCCAAAAGTAGTTTGTCCAAGACAATAATGATGATTTTTCAATTAAATCATGAGTTTTCAATTAAATCATGATTTTTCAACTAAACAGGTCACTTGATTATTTAAAAAAATACACTTTTCATCTCAATGTGCTGAATAATGCACCTTAGTTATCCACAGCAATCAAATGAACTGCACTTAATGGTTAGGTATGTACAATTCTAATATGATGACTGTTACACTAATTTCTTCATTTCTTCACATAGAAATGTGCCACTTCTAAGGCCACCAGACAGAAGAGACAGGTGACAATGATATAGCCAATGGGGTCCATACCACTGACTCCTCTTGGAGAGTTTTTCTTGTCATTTTTTCCTTTTAATCTAAATATTCTTACTGGACCCTCAAACACCACTTCTTTCCTAGGCCTGAATAATGCTTAACAAGAGTATTTTCTTGTACTGTTGTATTTTTTTCTAGGAAAAAATATACTGTTTTTTTTTTTTAATTTAAGAATTTAAATTAAATTTAAGAATTTGGATACTATTATATTTTATCTAGAAAAAATTCTTTTTGCTTAAGAATTTTGATCAGGAACTTGAGCTATTCTGCATACTCTGTTTCTTTGGCAATAAAATTAAGTCTCGAGCGAAAGAACCTACAGCACGTCTATTTGTCAATGTAAGTACTGAATAGCACACTTTAAACTTTTAAGCATATACATTTTTAAAAGATTTCCCTATAAATAGCTAATGGGGAAAATCTTAATGTATGAAAGCTGTGAGTCATCTATCTCACCCACCACCTCTGTCACAAGAGAGGGAATAGAATTTGTCATCAGGGTTCAGCTTGTGGGGCGTTTTCTCCCTGAATTTGAAAATGGTTGTAGGTGTATTGCAAACATGGAATACATACATTAAGTAGCTTGCATATAAGGAACATGATTTGCTTGTTATAGTTTAGAAATAATACTTAAGTAATTAAAATAGTAAATGAGGACTACCCCTGAAAAATTTTGAGAACTCTAGATGCATCATTTTTGGTCCAACTGTTTAACACTTGTCCTTCTACAAGTGGACACAAGTGTCCTAGACCAAGGTATAGGTCATGCTTCTGTTACTTAAAGATCAGATAAAATCTCTCTTCTTTGAGATGAAAATGAAATGAAGTTGAACAACTGCACATGCCTGTAAAAGTGGGCGAGGGTGAGAGGGCAGGGGGACTTAAATTTTTATGGGCAAGTTTGACTCTCTTTTGCCTTGGCTGAGCTATTGTTCATTCATTAGCTCACGGCTATTCCTATATATCTGTCCTGCTGTTGACACAAAGAGGGAACATGTGTTCTTTCCCATGATTCTCCATCAATTCTAGAGCAATGTTAATACAGATTAAGCACATAATTTAGGACTTTTACTAGTGGTTTTTGGTTTGCCTTGGTGGAGTTCATCATTTCACTACTATAGTAAATAACATAACATTGTTTATTACACAGTCCTTAACTTTTATTAACCAAAGTTATTTTCTTCAGCTTATTTTTACATAAACTTAAAAATAACTAACTAGTGCATGTGTTAATTTTTTCTAAGAGCATGGAAGGGTAGACAGTGAAATAGATTCTCATGCCAGATCCCCAGTTACCCTCATTAGAAATACTGTTAATGATTTGTGTAGTCTTCTGTGACATTTTTTATATATGTACAAGCTTATGTATGTATCTCAATTCATTTTTATAAATAAAATAGTATGTCTTCTTTTTTCATACTTTTTCTTTCAACCTACCTATGCCATTGAATTTGAAGTAAATTTCCTGTGAGCAGCACGTAGTTAGATCATTAAAAAAAATTCAGTTTGCCAATTTCTGCTTTCTAGTTGGCATATTTGAACCATTTACGATATGTTAACCTTAACTCTAACAATTATTTGTTTTCTGTTTATTTCCAGTTTCTCATTCTTCTGTTTTTTTTTTTTTCTCCCTCTTGACTTCCTGTGGGTTACTTGAACATGTTTTAAAGATTCCACCTTGATGTAGTTTTAGTATTTTTGAGTAATTCATTTTGCGTAATTTTCTTGGCTGCTCTGGGTATGACAATACACATACTTTATCACTGACTACTGTATCAGCATTTTGCTGCTTCCAGCTAAGTGTGGAAACTTTACTTCCATTAACTCTTTGCCTTCTCCACTTTAAATACCATCTTAAGTACTAGATGGTGTTATAATTTTAATTTAAGTCACAGCACATATTTTAGAAAACTCATGTGGAGAAGGACACTGTATTGTATTGTCTCTTCTCTCTGTTTTTTCTTCCTTGTTCATGGCATGAAAGCTTTCTTTTTCATTTCATTTTTGTTCTAAGAACTTCCTTTGGCTATTCTTTAAGGTCAGCGGTGGGGCTCCAATGGGTCTTGAAGGGGTGGAAGGAATGTCACATGGCATGTCACCTGTCTTGAGACTCTGGGTGAGACAGTGAAGTCTCTGGCTTATGGAGACAGTGAAGGCTGCCTGGGGGCGAGTGCTTGTGGTGGAATCCACTTTGTGGGTGTCCAGTGCCCCACAAACGATGTCTCTGAGTGGAAGATGGGAGTCCCAGGACCATCAAGGAAGGAGAATGTTTCCCCAGGTAACCTGTTTTCAATGGGGCTTTGATCCATCCCTTGTGGATCGGACACCTTCTGTTGTTAGTTTTGGGGGTTGGGAAGTGCCAACCAGATGGCCTTCTGTTGGGCAGGAGATTGTAAGATGCCCATACATAACGCTGTTTCTTCAGTTATTGTTGTTCGGTTGCTCAGTCCTGTCTATTTGCAACCCCACAGACTGCAGCCTGCCAGGCTTCCCTGTCCTTCACCACTTCCTGGAATTTGCTCAAACTCATGTCCAATGAGTCAATGATGCCATCCAACCATTTCATCCTCCGTTACCCCTTTCTCTTTGGCTGTGGGCTCCTTGAATCAGTTTACCTTCCTCCTTTGAGAGTTCTCCTTGATTTTCTCCTGCACTATTTCCAGTGTTTGTTGTAATCCTCCAGAGGGAGAAGTCAGGAGAGATGAGTCTATATCAGTTAACTTGTTTAGACAGAAGTCCCTCTTGTTGGCCTTTTAAAGGTAGGATTGTCAGGTTCATAGATATGTTTAAGCCACCACAGACCAAGGGCTTTCTCCCTGACCATGGTTGCCCCAGATAACTCCTGGACTCTTGCCTTCCCTATTGCATTCCTATCTTGCTCCCATTCTCATCTAGGTTTTCCAGTGAATCACAGATTTTCAATTATGCAGAGAACTCTACTCTTTCCCGAACCTCTGCTTTAAGTTCCTTTGTCTATTCCACACCCATCAATGGGCTCAGTTGAACAAACGCGCCTTCTACTCTTTTGAGAAGAGACCCAGGGCAAGGGATTGTCCCCAGCACAGTAGGCTTTGTCCTTTGAAGGCACTCACTGTTTTAAATAGCATCTCCAATCACCCCATGTGGTTAACACTTACGTAGATGGAACATTTTTGCTTCACCTTTTGACCAAAGCTTATGATCTCCTTAAAGGTTGAAATTATGTCTCTAGCACCAAGCAGAGTGCCGAGCACAGAGAGTGTCTGTAATAAATGTGTGTTAAGTGTAGGAGTCTTTCTTCCGTGGTGCGAATAGGTTCAGCATGATGATAAAAGGTCTGGAGGGACTCTGAAAGGTCATTTAGTCCATCTTTATGCTTCTGCCCAAGAGCACATATCAGATAACTAGGTAGCCAGCCTGATTTTAGGTATTTTAAAAGAAAAGACAACTATAGTTTCCTCTAGTAATCCTTGCAGTGTTTAACAACTCTCATTGTCAGCCAGATTTTCTTTCCATCTAGCCTAAGTCTCCCCAGCTGTGTTCTGAAACCCTAGCAGGTAACAGCTGTGAGTGATAATTACAGTACTGCATATTCAGTGAGGCCAAAAATGGGCTCATGGCTGAACAGAACATTCTCGAGGCTTTTTCTGTGCTGTTTGTGCTGTTCTATGCTCAGTCTCTTCAGTCATGTCCCAGTCGTGCCCAACTCTTCACGACCCCATGGACCACAGCCCACCAGGCTTCTCCGTCCATGGGATTCTCCAGGCGAGAATACTGGAGTGGGCTGCCATTTCCTCCTCCAGGGGATCTTCCTGACCCAGGGATGGAACCACATCTCTTGCATCTCCTGTATTGGCAGGTGAGTTCTTTACCAGTAGAACCACCTGGGAAGCCCTCTGCCATGTTTATTTCCATGTTTACTATGCTGACTGGCTGAGCAGAGATATGCACAGAAAAAAAATGATATAATAAATTTGTTTAGAAAGATTTTTTAATAAAATTATTATCAAAGGATATTATTATTAGTAAGGGATAAAACTAATAAGAAATCAAAGAAATGGACAGTGTTTTTCATAAAGTGAATTTTAAGATCATTTTAGTGGTGAATTATACTAACTTTATGGAGAAGACAACGGCAACCCACTCCAGTACTCTTGCCTGGAAAATCCCAGGAACGGAGGAGCCTGGTAGGCTGCAGTCCATGGGGTTGCGAAGAGTTGGACACGACTGAGCGACTTCACTTTCATTTTTCGCTTTCATGCGTTGGAGAAGGAAATGGCCACCCACTCCAGTATTCTTGCCTGGAGAATTCCAGGGACAGGGGAGCCTGGTGGGCTGCCGTCTATGGGGTCACACAGAGTTGGACACGACTGAAGTGACTTAGCAGCAGCAGCAGCCTACTAACTTTAAATGTATTTATGTTTTTGCTCAGTAGTCTTTGTGTCCTTCTCATATTAATTTCCCAATTATTTCAGAAGAAAACTCATTATATTCCTGTAGCCCCATTCCACTTACTCCTTTCAGTGGTAAAGAATTTGCCTGTCAATGCAGCAGCCACAGGTTTGATCACTGGGTGGGGAAGAACCCTTGGAGAAGGAAATGCCACTCTACTCCAGTGTTATTGCCTGGGAAATCCCAAGGACAGAGGAGCTTGGCAGGCTACGTTCCATAGGATCACAAAGAGTTGGACATGACTTAGAGGCTAAACAACAACAAATGTCATTTACATTAACTCTGATTAAGCTGTGTACTCAAAATAAAATAATGGCCAACCACTTGTGAAATCCAGTGACCTCTTGCCAGTGCTCATACTTCTTGTATTTTCTTGAATATTTAATGCTATTTGGCACTTCTACCCCTTTCCCTAGCCTTTCTCTCGTCTTTGGCTTCTGTACTAATGCATTTGACTGTGACCACTCCTCTTATTAGCCTTTTCTCTTCCCATTCCTAAGTATACAGTTTTCCTGAAGTTAAGTCCTTGTCTCTATCTTTCTTTATACTTTCTTCCATAACACTTTTCTTAAGCCCCCAATGTGTCCCACCCATTTCACTCCAATACACATAGGGTTCAACCTATTACAATGTCCTACCCACCCACAGAGCATGTGCTTCAATATTCAGGCAAGTCACATTGACCTTAACAACTCTTGAAGAATAAATCATTTTCCCCCCTCAGTATTCAATTTGATGTGTCATAGCCAAAATCATTTTGTCTAGAGCTGTGATGATAGAAGTCCCATAAATTATGCTTTGTTATTCGAACAAGGAAGTCAGACCTTGAAAGTGCCAAATTCAAAGGTCTGTGAGTCTTCTTTGTACTGTAGGTGGATGAATTTGCTGATTCCTGATACACTCAAATCTACTCCAGCTTATATTTTTGATCAGTCGATTAGGAAAATAACTCTTTGACTTTGCATCCTTCTGGAACCCTGCATGATTCACTCAAATGGCTTCAGGAAGCCACTCACATTAGAGAAAATTCATATGGCCCAGAAGCACATGAAAAGATGCTCAATAGCATTATTTATCATGAAAATGCCAAATAAAACCAAAGGATTAGGACTTTCCTGGTGGTCCAGTGGTGAAGAATCTGCCTGCCAATGCAGGAGACATAGGTTTGATCCCTGGTCCAGAAAGATTCCACGTGCTGTGGAGCAAATAAGCCCATGTGCCACAACTACCAAGCCTGCCTGCTGTAGCTACTGAAATTCCATGTGCCCTAGAGCCCGTGTTCCACAACAAAAGAAGTCACTGTTATTAGAAGTGTGTGCGTCACAGCTAGAGAGTAGGGCCGCTTACCGCAAGTAGAGAAAAGCCTACACAAAGCAACAAAGATTCAGCATAGCCAAAAATAAATAAAATTATGTACATACATACATGATTATGTATATATATGTGTCTATATATGTTTATATATATATATTTGATCATATATATATATATATATATATATATTTATAGCTTAGTCTGGGGTTGTTACTGTGAATTTTAAAGTCTCACAGTAACAACCCCAGACTAGCCTCAGTGATTCTTGCTTGCAACAGGAAGGGAGCTTGAACTATAACGCATTAATAAAATAATGATTTCTTCCCATAATACGATCATGGTGCTTCAATGAGTGAACAATGATTCAAGGGCCTGCTAAAGTCACTTTTTGCCTTGACCTAATTTGTGTGGATGGCTTCTTTCCCATTTGGGGGAACTAGGCCTTTTGTCAGCGTGTTTGAAAACATTGTTACTTGAAGTGTTATCTGTGGGCCTGCAGCATCAGCACCACCTGGGACTTGTTAGAAATGCAGAATCTGTCCCAATCCTGGTCCACTGAACAAAAAACTTGCATTTTTAAAAAACCCTCAGGTGATATGTGGGCGCTTTCAATTTTGAAAACATTCTCAGGCTTTATGTCCATTTTTTCTAAATTTCACTTATTGATACTTCAATCTAGTAACCCTTCTTCCTTCCTTACATTTTCTTTTTTCCTTTCTTTCTATGTTTTTGAGAGAACATCATCCAATCACATACATTTAGTTGAGTTCAGGACTTCTTGGTCACCCTGAGTAGAGTTAATATCAGTCAGGTCATGTTTAAATGATCTGAATGCAAACCAGTGAGAAATTTTCTAATTCCTGATTGACTAGTTTGGTAAGCCAGCTCTGAGTATGTTGTATTTTTCTCTCATTTTCTCTCCCCTCTCTCTCTCTCTCTCTCACACACACACACATAATGCCAATGGGCACATGAAAGTCCAGTTTTCTGGTCCCAGGTAGAGTTAGTTAAACATTACATGTCTGAGACACTCTTATTTGACACAGTAATTTGAGAAGCCTGAATGTCAAGAATAGAAATGGTTCTAATAAAATTCTATTGCTAGATTACCTGGTTTAGGAAAATTGTTTCTCAATAGACCATTGTTCTTACAGTGATATCTTATCCAGCAAGAGATATGTTTGATCAAATACACAACTATAACTCAACATACTGAAGTGAAACTCAAAGATAAGTCTTGGGATAACCTTGTTTCCACCTTCCTCGGTGGCTCAGAGTAAAGAATCTACTTGCCAAGGCAGGAGAGGCAGGTTTGATCCCTGGGTCAGGAAGATCCCCTGGAGGAGGAAAGGACTACCCACTCCAGTATTCTTGCCTGGAGAATCCCGTGGACAGAGGAGCATGACAGGCTACAATCCATGGGGTCTCAAAAGACTCGGATATGACTTAGTGACTAAACAACAACAATAAAACAAGGTTGTTTATATAGAAGGAGCAAAATGTCAATGATAATTGACTATTAAGCATATCCTTTTTTGTCTACATCTGTGACAAGAACATCTTAGGTGAAATTTGAAGCACTAACAGTGTTCAAGCCTTGCCCCTCTCCACATCCTAAGGCTCTGAGCTTGTACACTGAGCTGGAAGCTGGACTGAAGTAAGGTTTCTCCGCTAGGGGAGGAGTTAAAAATAATTCACTGTGTTCAGGCCCAGCAGTCTGTACTGACTGCAGATTCAAACATCACAGAGGAAGTGACCCGTCCATCATCAGGGAATGACTGGTTTCCTGACTGCACTTCAGAGACCTTGGTTAGAAGTCAAGGGAGGTTTCTAACAAATAAGCAGGACATTTAATCAGAACCTGGGATACTGTATGAGAATTTTTTCAATATGACTATTTCATTTATTCCTTTGCTCATTTATGTATGTATTCAATAAGTAATTATTAAGGGCCTCTTATCTTTTTGGCATTAGTCTACATACTAAGTTTACAGCAGTGATCAAAACAGACAAAGATACCGGCCATCTATGGTGTAATAACTTTCTAGTAGGAAGTCACTGGAGCTGTGACAGGATTTAGCTTTATAGCTTAAGAACATCCCTCTGGCTGATCTGTTGAAAATAGATTTATAAAGTGTTGATTGAATAGAATGTACTGATGAACTACCACAGACAGCAATGTGAGACTTTCTCCATGAACGTCCAAGTCTATAAGTATAGATTCTCAGATCCTATTTGCTTAAGACGCTAGGACAACGTACTCATGAAAACCTTCTTGATTTAATACATATGTTAAAGATAAGGAAACTCTTCTCTGGAAAGCATTATTTAAATCTTATTTTGGGTGGCAAACTCCTCTTCATGTAGGGTAGCTTCAGGTTGAATATTTGGTGTAGACTACTATAAAATACTGTAAAAACTTACAATTATAGTGGCTATTGAATGTCTCCTGTGAGTATCAGGCTTTTATTAAAAATTTTGGTTTTGATCTCGTCATACATTAATTTGCATGAGAAATGGATTTGGGGATTAAGCAAAAAGAAACTAACATTGGTTGATAGTATATTATGTGCCAGACGCTTTATGTACATCCTTTCATTTAAACCTCATGCCAACAATGTGCAGGGCAGTAGATAGCATTATTCCCGATTCATGAATGTGGGCAGTGAGCTCACAGTGGTTAAAATTTTTCCCACTACCCACACCTTGATAGTGGCAGGAGCAGGATTGGGACGCCCAAGCTGTCTTCTTCTGACCACATTATACTACATCATTGAAGGTTACCACATCAACAAAGACCACTACTCTATCGTGTGAGCGCCGCTATTAGACTACTCACCATCATTAAACCATTTCAAACTAATTAAGTGTATAGGTTTAAGACTGCTGGAATCTTTAAAATTCTGTAATTCAGGGCATTTAAACAGCCTCGAGTTGGACTATGAAGAAAGTTGAGTGCCGAAGAATTGATGCTTTTGAACTGTGGTGTTGGAGAAGACTCTTGAGAGTCCCTTGGACTGCAAGGAGATCCAACCAGTCCATCCTAAAGGAGATCAGTCCTGGGTGTTCATTGGAAGGACTGATGCTGAAGCTGAAACTCCAGTACTTTGGCCACCTCATGCGAAGAGTTGACTCATTGGAAAAGACCCTGATGCTGGGAGGGGATTGGGGGCAGGAGGAGAAGGGGACGACAGAGGATGAGATGGCTGGATGGCATCACTGACTCAATGGACATGAGTTTGAGTAAACTCCGGGAGCTGGTGATGGACAGGGAGGCCTGGTGTGCTGCGATTCATGGGGTCGCAAAGAGCTGGACACGACTGAGCGACTGAACTGAACTGAAGCATATACATATAATGGAATATTATTCAGTCTTTAAAAAGAAGAAAAGCCTGTCATTCTCTGCAACATAAATGAATCTTGAGGATTTATGCTAAATGAAACAAACCAGTGACAAAAGGAAAAATGCTTTATGATTCCACTCTTATGAAGAATCTAAACTAGTCAAAATCATAGAAACAGAAAGTTGAAAGGTGGTTACCAAAGATCAGGGGCAGGAAGGAGAGGGGATTAGTATTCAATCAGTAGAGTGTTTTAGTTTTGAAATTTAAAAAATTCTAGAGTTCTGTTACACAAAAGTGTGAATTACTTAATACCACTGAACTGTACACTTAAGTAGTTAAGGAGGTAAATTTACTGTTATGTATGTGTATTTTTTTAACCACAATGCAAAGAATCAATGAAAAACTCATCTACCAAAGTATTTAATCAACACTACAGTTTGAAAATCTAAGACAAGAACTAACAGTGTATTCCTATCTCAGTTTACCCTGACTCTTGGATAAATAACATTTGTTGGTTGTTTCTTTTCACAGATACAAAACATCTCTTGTATAGTCTCTGGTTTAAAAGACTAATATTTATGGATATGTCTGAACTTACTCTTTTTATTGTAGCATGATTTTCTTGCGGAATTGCTGGCATTTTAATTTGCAGGATAAAAAAATTAGCTTCTTACCATTAAAAAAGAAATGGTCATTCATTCCTCCATATTCTCTAAGATCTACCCTTGAATCAAGTTAAGTCACTAAAATGCTACATGCCTGGAACATATTAGTGTTCAACTTCCTGTAGTAGTGATTTGATAAATTTCCAATACAGATTTGTGTTTCTCACCTTTTTCCAGGGTCAAGCTAAGAAATGACTTTATGATGGGTACTTCTCCATCATTTATAAAATTGTTATTGCATATAATGTTCATTGCATAATAATTATGTACCTCATAAAACAAGCCTCAAAGAAAAACCCCTCTGATTTTTCTGAGTTTGTATATAGTTGTCTACTCTTTACAATATTATTCTTCATTTAGTATAAAATGGGAATGCTAACATTTATTCTATTTTCTTTTTTACTTAACTTTCTGTAAGTTCAGAGTACATGTTATATACAATTTAGTAATGACTTAGCTGGATTTCTAGTATAATTAGCACTATCATCACTATTAACCATTAAATTTTTGCCTTGTATTTTACTGTGAACGAACTTGAACCTTGTTATGTGTGTAACCAAATGAAATTTCTGGCCTTGTAGACCTTATTCAAACCAAGGTTGAGTGAGTCTCTAAAACTGTCACTGGGAGGCTTTCACTCATGTTCAGTTGCCCACTGAAGCCTTTCTCAAATGCGTAGACACTGTCCTTAAATGCAGAAGGAATGAATGAAAACTCCTGAAGGATTTGGGAGTGTATCTCAAATAGGCCACAACAGGCACGATATTCCTTTGCAGCTTCATGTTTTATCTCGTTCATAACAGGTCTGCACTTTCAAAGATAAAAGGATAATTTTAAAATCACTTACTAGTCAAAGTCCTTAACTTTTCTTCCTCACATCTTTGAATAAAATTAATACTCAAGGTGAATGTACTGTCTTTTATCCTGTGACTTTGAAACCCCTTGAATTTCTAAAACCGCGTATGATATGAGATAAATTTCGAGCTAAAAGTAAACTTCCATATAACCTTTCGATCTTTCCTTTTCCATGGAACAAAAGCTAGTTACAGGAAAGTTGAACCAAGATGACCCAGGCCAGAATTTGTTTCTGGAGTCCTGTCTGTTTTGTTACTCACCTCCTTCTTTGGTCCTGTCTCCTAATGAATCACACAAGGCGGTTGGAGCAGATGAGCCCCAGGTTTCTTCTCAGTTCTGTTATTTTGTTTCTGTGTTTCTGAAACCAGGACCCTGTTGGGCTTCAATAATATAAGTAAAGTTTAAAAAATAATGGATGACAATGAATGCTCTGAAGATGTCCACGATTTTATACTTGGTCCAGGTGTGTATCTTTCACAAGATATTAATGTTCCTGTGTACACTGTGTACACAGTGAAAATTCACATGTTCATTTCAACATTCTGTCATTTCTAATTTCCGATTCAGAATGTATGTGTCACAGCAAAAGACACTAATAGGGTATGTGATTTCTATATACCAGGTCCTGGAAATATGTCCAGGTCTCTACGATCCTTCAGGCAGTGCTATCAGGTAGAACTTCATGTGTTGATGCGAAAGCTCAGTATGGCTCTGTGCAAGGTTGCAAGCCATTAGCCTCAAGTGGCCATAGAAGAACTGAATTTTGAGTTTTATTTAACTTTAATTCATTAAAATTTAAGTTACACACATGACTACTGATGACTGAACTGCCCAATCTCAGAATCTTATCACAGAAGAAAAACACAGAAGCCCAAGGAATGAGGGGATCAACTTTCAAACCAGAGATGCAAAGATGTAGGTGAGTGAGGCTCTTTTATTGCAGGGCTTTCAGAAATATAATCACTGTTAACCATATGAAAACTATCTCTCAGAAGAGGAAAACTTTTTATCTTTTTCTTAAAGAAGAGACGATTAAATGTAAAATCAACTTCCCTAAAAAGAGAAGGGAAAAAAAAAAAAAAAAAAACAAGTGAACGCTACTGCCATCTTGTGGATTCTGGATGCTGGGACAGTTCAGATTCTGAGAACATTTGCTCACCCAGGAGCTGAGATTGAGGCAGTGTTCGCAAGAACCTTGAAATAGCCCCTTTTGAATGGGCTTGAGGTGAATTATAGTCACAGGGCATCAAAGAATACCCGCATGACACAAACCAATTTTAGAAAAACTACCTTTTAGCCTTGAAAGACTGATAGAGTTTGGGTAACTATCGAAATTCAGTAACTGAATCTTAAAAAAAGAAAAATAATTGTGGGCTCTTATTTTGCTTCATTTCTACAATACGCCATTAAAAAAATTCCCCAGTGTCCTCCTTTACTTCTTCAAATATCCAGGAAAAGGAGATACAATCACATAGTTAGTTTTCAGGATTCTTGAATCAAAATAAAAATATATCTCTGTGTATGTTTCTGTTTTAAATGTCTAAAAATGTGTCTGATTGTCATCCATGCTCTATTTGCTTACCCAAACACACACACGTGCACACATAGCCTTGCAGTGATTCATTTTCCTTTCTCTTATTCCATATTCTTTGCATTAAAAGAATTTTAGGACCCTTTAATTCAGGAATTCTGTCCTTGGTAACATGGTGCTGGCCAAATACTGCTTATAATTTGCACTTTTTAAACTGATTTATCTCCTGGATCTCCTTTCACTAAGACTTTCACAGATACTCCCTTGGTACAAATGAGAATATGGGTATTGCTTTTATTCTAGATAGTGCTTATCTCACAGAGTAAAAAGATAATAAAATAAAAATAAAAATGGTCTTCTGCTTCATCTAAATTATTTCACCTGATTGATGACTGTCATTTATAACTTTATTGCTACTTCTGCCTCTGGTATTCCTTTGGAAAAGGTGTATGGATTCATTACATATTCTAATGTATTGTCTATCGATTATAAGATAAAGTCAAGCATGTATCTGCTGATACTTTTTAAGCTGACCTGTCTTTATCCTTAGAAATATCTCTTAATAGTAGGCTTCCCTGGTGGCTCAGATGGTAAAGATGCTCCTGCAATGCAGGATTCCTGGATCAGGAAGATCCCCTGGAGAAGGAAATGACAACCCACTCCAGTATTCTTGCCTGGAGAATCCCATGGACAGAGGAGCCTGGCAGGCTACAGTCCATGAGGTTGCAAAGCGTCAGGCATGACTGAGCAGCTATCACTCACTGCACATATGATGGAGATGTGGAGAAATAATCCTGAATGTATAATTATGACAGGTATGGGAGAGAACACATGCGAATTTGCATATTTTATTCATTTTCATTTGGCTCTGGATTGGTGCTGCTGCTTGGCATTGGAGACAGCTTTTTAAATGAATTACCAAAGTCTTGCTTAATTTGTTTTTTTAATTTGACAATATCAAATTGACCATTACTACTAAGTCGTTCTATAAACTTGAATTCAAAGGGAATGGGAAAAGAGGGAAAGGAAGAAATTAAAATAGATGGAAAACCTTGAATTCAGAATTCTGGAAATTTGATCGAGGAAATAATAATCATGTACATTAATATATACACGAGGCAGAGACTGAAGAGGGTAGGGAACATGGGTGTATAAGGACCTCAGGCATCAGAAGATTGTTTCCGAAAGAAGAACTTTTTGATGTCATAAAGTGGAACAGGGAGACTATATTCTGTTCGGGCTTCCCTGGTAGCTCAGTCGGTAAAGAATCTGCTTGCAGTTCAGGAGACCTGGGTTTGATCCCTGGGCCAGGAAGCTTCCTTGGAGTAGGAAATGGCAACCCACTCCAGTATCCTTGCCTAAAAAATCCCATGGACAGAGGAGCCTGGTGGGCTGCAGTCCATGGATCGCACAGAGTTGGACATGACTGAGTGACTAATACTTCCTATTCTGTTCTGTAGAAAGAAGTAACAGGGTTTTGAATCTATCAAGATGAACAAAACGTACGGTGTGTGCTGTGTGTTAGTGTCCGTCACTCAGGTGTATCTGAGTCGCTCTGTCGCTCTGTGTGTGACCGGGATTGAGCCCAGGTCTCCTGTACTGGAGGCAGATTCTTTACATCCGAGCCATCAAGGCAACCTACAACATGCTATAAAAGATGCAAATACTGAGACTGTGGCAGCAGGCCCAGCAGAGCTAGATTAGGTCATTTCAAGATCAGACGAGATCGGGCGCGTTCAGGGTGGTATGGTCGTAGACAGATTAGGTCATTTCAACAAACTGGTGGAATCTGTAATGATTTCACTGGTAGCTCCAGCTCTGACAATAGAGCTGGTCATTTCAGTCAACTAGCGGAGTCAGAAGTGGAAAAGAGTTTCCTGAATCACTGACTTAAAAAGATAATGGAAGGCTTATCTTTCAGTGGAATAGGTAAAAATAGAACATACAGGTACCGGAGAAACTGGGAAATCAGAGACGAATCAGGTATAATTCCCGAGGAATAGAAAAGACAGCACTATCAAAGCTATTAAAGCTGAAAATCATAAAAATGAACATATGAAAGCCAGGAGCTTCATATGTTCACTTCTTTCACTTCAAGTGAAAGAAGATAGGGCTTTCCTTGCCTGATTTCCATTTTCAACAATAAATTTATTGACCAAATGTAGGTCAATGAAGGAATAGTAGCAGATTTTGAAGGTTTATACATCAGGAACTTCAGAGGAACATAACATCCTGGGAGATGTTCACAAAAGAGGACTCAAATGTTAGGATGCACACATCCAATTTTTCTTCTGCTGGAATTTAAGTAAAAATTTTTAAGGGCGATAAGGAAAATTTATGTCACATAAGTTTAAAGGGGAAAAAACCAAAATTAATATGTCTATTTCTGGCATTATAGCAGATGAGATAATCTGAAAACTGACCTGCAACTAAATCTAGAAATGCAGGATGAAATATAACAAAATTTCTTGAAATTTAAAGATAGGCTACACAGGGAGCAAGATATCAGAACCAAAAAGGAAGAGGGAAATGAGAGCCACTGTTGTGAGTGTGTGAGCTGAAACTGTACAACTCTGGAGTATTTGATTTTCATAGAAATACTCATATAAAGAGAAATTGAGGCTTAGCAAGGAAGAGAGGAGGAATTGATATAGCTTACAGCTTCATAAAGCCAAGATTCTCAACGGGTTACATACTCAATGAAAAGGAATCTTAGAAAATTTCTGCATATCATCTGGGGAAATTGACAAAAATAATTGGGTGTCTCAGCCTCGATTCAGGCAATTGATAAGCACAGATACACCCTCAGCATAATTTGAGGGCTAAATTTACGTGGTCTGAATTGTCCGGAAATTTTTAAACAGAGTAACATAAAATTATCCTAAGCTATTGATAGCTCTGGGGCTCCTAGTAGAGAAAAAAAGTCACTAGGAATACTTTTATAACCCAAATCATAAGAGGTTTCATTAATAAGAACCCTATCTTCCAAATAACCAGCTTATAATACGATATTTCAAATCTCAAGATCAAAATTCAGCATGTATGATAAAATAAAGAACATTAAACATCAAAGATTTCAGATAACATGATTTCAATATGACATGTAATATAAAATAAATATGTTTGATGTGCATAAATACTGATTCTGCTAGAAAAGTGAACTGATGTTATGTCATGCATGTTTAGTTGTGTCTGACTCTTTACAACTCCTCCAGGTTCCTCTGTCCATGGAATTTTCCAGGCAAGAATACTGGAATGGATTGCCATTTCCTCATCCATGAGATCTTCCTGATGCAGGGATCGAACCTGCATCTCCTGTGTCTCCTGCATTGGTAGCAGATTCTTTACCACTGAGCCACCAAGGAAACTAATAGATTTTCATAAAATTAAAAATATAGTCTTCAAAATGAAAAATCTAGTAGACAGGTTAAACAACTGAACATAGAATTAGTGAACCATAAGATATATTTGAAGGAATTGTGCAATTTTCATTATGAAGAAACATAGAGAGGAAAATATGAAAAGAAGTTAAGAGACATGGAGAACAGAATGACAAGGTTCAACATAGTAAATAGCAGATGCATTAAGAGGAACTATGAAGATGGAGAAAAGGTGATATTTAAAAGTACCATGTAAAGGATTTTCCAGAACTTTTAAAAGACATGAATTTTTATTTTTTTGGAAATTTTACTGAAGTATGATTGCCTTGCACTGTTGTTTTTAATTTATCAGTTCAGTTCAGTTGCTCAGTCATGTCTGACTCTTTGTGACCCATAGACTGCAGCATGCCAGGCTTCCATGTCCATTACCAACCCCTGGAGCTTTCTCAAACTCATGTCCATTGAGTTGATGATACCATCCAACCATTTCATCTTCTGTCATCCCCTTCTCCTCCTGCCTTTAATCTTTCCTAGCATCAGGGTCTTTTCCAATGAGTCAGTTCTTCACATCAGGTGGCCAAACTATTGGAGCTTCAGCTTTAGCATCAGCCCCTCCAATTAATATTCAAGACTGAATATTCCCCTCCTCTTTGGCAGCCACAAGTCTGTTCTCTATGTCTGTGAGTCTGTTTTTCTTTCATAGATATGTTCACTAGTGTCATATTTCAGATTTCACATAAAAGTAATATCACATGGCATTTGTCTTTCTCTTTCTGCCTTACTTAGCTTATAATGATAATCTCTAAGTTCATCCATGTTGCAAATGGCATTATTTCATTCTTTTCTATGGCAGAGTAATATTCCATTGTCTCTATATGCCACATCTTCTTTATCCATTCATCTGTTGATGGACGTTTAGATTTTTTCCCTGTCTTGGCTATTGTAAATAGTGCTGGAATGAACATATGGGTGCGTGTATCTTTTTGAATTATAGCTTTGTCTGGGTATATGCCCAGGAGTGAGATTGCTGGATCATGAGGTAACTCTATTTTTAGTTTTTTGAGCAAACTTCATACCGTTTTCCACAGTAGTTTCACTAATTTACAAACCTACCAACAATATATGAGGGTTCCCTTTTCTCTACACTCTCTCTAGTGTTTATCATTTATGGACTTCTTAATGAGGGCCATTCTGACTGGCATGAGGTGGCACTTCTTTGTGGTTTTGATTTGCATTTCTCTAATTAGCTATGATGAGCATCTTTTCATGAGCCTATTGACCATTTGTGGGCTTCCCTGGTGGCTCAGTAGTAAAGAATCTGCCTGCCAATGCAGGAGACACAGGTTTGATCCCTGGGTCAGAAAGATCCACTGGAGAAGGTAATGACAATCCACTCCAGTATTCTTGCCTGGAAAATCCCGTTAGCAGAAGAGTCTGGCAGTCCATGGAATTGCAAAAGAGTCGGACATGACTTAGTGAATAAACAACAACAATTGACCACATGTAGAAAGACATGAATTCTTAGATTCAGTGAGCATGATTAATTCATGGTAGGGTAAAGAAAATTTCATATCTAAAAATATTTAATGGAAAAACAGAGCACCAAAAATAATTGCTACCAATTAATAATAATTAGGTTGTCTGCACAATTCCCAACTGCAGCTAAAGTAAGCAGGAAACAAGCAAATAAGATCTGAAAGAGTTTTGAGAAATAATCTTCAACTAGATTTCTATACCCAGATCAACTATGATTTAAGCATGGGAGATAAATAAGGGCATTTTCAGACAAAATACATTGAGAGAGTTTGCCAATTATGAAATGATACAGAAAGAACTATCAAAGAATGAAGTACAGGAAGAAGAATTGTGAATTTACAGGTTACAAGAAGAAATGATTATCCAGCAAAATGCAAATATAGGAAATCTAAAAATGATGGTGATGATGTCATTGGTGACAACTGATTTAGAGGATATAAACACAAACTTTAAAATGCAGAGTGAAAACACTTAAGATAAAAGGCGTAGGATTAGCATTAAAGCTTTCTCTAGGGTCTTATATTGTTTGTGAAGAATGTAGGGCAAACTGATTCACTTTAGACTTTATTATGTTTATTTAACACCATTGTCTATATTAAAATTTAAAGGGCTAACAATAAAGAAAATATGATGCAAGAAAATATAATGTATATATAGTATATTATATATACATATACATTTCTTTTATATTCTCTTATGCTGGCATAAAATAACTATTTTTACCTAAAAAATAAAATCTACTTCTATAATAAAGAAGATTGATATCACAGAAAAGTAAAGACATGAGGAATATGCTGCATTTGTTTATACAGTCATTATTTTATTACTTTATTTTTTCTACTTAGGATTTCTCTTTAAAACTGGGAACATTTCCTTATATATCCAAAATAACATTATCATATATCACAAATTTCTCAGTATCTCTTGATACTCATACAAAAAATCCTTGAGTTGATATTTCCTCCTAAATAGAATCCAATCTTGTCTCTTTTTATGAAGGCATAATGTTCCTTTGGTATCAAAGAGATGTTCAGCTCCTCACTAACATTTACTTAATGCTAACAACAATTGATAATCTCTTCCTGAATCAATTAAGGCTGTAAAGTAATGATTCTCTAATTCTATCTTTCTTCTAGATATATTACCTGGCATTTCTATATAGTGGACCTTTTTTATATTTTATTTGTTTCCTCAATTGAGACTATTTGGTTATCCTAAAATAAGATTCTTATTTGAAAGACAGAGTAAATAGTTTCTGCCCTTTAGTTAACATTTTTCAAAGTAAGGAATTACTTTAAGAGTGGCCTCAATTGACCACAAATGATTTTTTTGGCTTTCTCTTTTTTTAGTATCATTATAAACAGATGGATTTCCATAAATGCCAAGTGGTTCAATCAATTACAATCATTATATTTTCATTCTCTAATTGACATAATTTTGGCCATAGAAGAGCTCCATTAGGTTGGCTCCTGTGTCCTTTTGACATACCCCATTAATCTTGAAAATGTTCTTGCTTTTTGGCAGGACAAGATATTCCAGGCTTACATAGTACCTTCTTTACTCAGACCTGTACTCAGTCATTTCCTCAAGGGCCCTTGTTTCTTTTAGTCATGAATTATATTAAGTATGAGAATCTGAGCAATAATTCATTATTGATGTTGTGACCATCCTTCTACGCCACTGGAGTGAACAATATGATGCAGTCAGCAACCTTATTTTACCTTTTCACCTTCTAGTCCCCTTTTCTCTTTTTTTCCTTTCTTTGTTGTGCTACTTCTACGTTGTTAAATAAAAGTTATGTTCTTTATCCACCAATATTCTCTACTATATCAGTGAACACAGTTAAGGTAAATAGACAAAAATTGCCAGTTAGAATGAGGAGAATATCTCAAAAAGTCATAGACCCACTAATTATAGGCAATATATCTAAAACATCATTACAAAGAGTGAGAAAAGAGAAAATTAAAAAATACATGCAGGGAAAATAATAACCACGAAAAAAGTCACAGTGGCTGTATTAATATCATTACAACCTAGAGTTTAAGGCAAAAATTTTATTAGAAATAATGAGGACTGTTACGTAATACAAGAGGAATAAATCTTGTACAAACTATAACAAATCTGCAATTGTACATATTTAGTTACATAGCCTCAAATTTCATAATGTAAAATTGTTAGCATTTCCAGGGGACATTTACATATCCACAATCATACTGTCATGTGTGTGTCTGGAATTTTTTTACATGTAAAGCAAAATCTTAATATAGCCATAGTAGTTGAAACAAAACAGTGGGCAAGCTTTTTGTCTAGTGGATATATATGGAACCTTGTAGTCCAAAGTTGCAGGATGTATTTCCAAGAATACATGGATATGTGCAAAACTATCACTCACTGGGATGCAAAATAGTATCTCAAAACCAAAGAGCCAATATAGGGTCCACATTCTCTGACCAATAAAGTTGGGACTCAGAATCAAAACGACAAGATAATAAAATGTGCCTTTATAAATAACCCCAAAACAAAAAATTAATGAAAATGTTACATATCAAAACTTGTGGAATGCAATTCAATTAGCTTTCAGAAGGACAGGTACAACCTTTAAATATGTCTTTAGAAAGACTGAAAATAAAAGAACCAAGCAGGCAACTCAAGAAGTTAAGACAAATACTGGCACAAAGACAGAAATATAGATCAATGGAACAGAATAGAAAGCCCAGAGATAAATCCACATACCTATGGGCACCTTATCTTCGACAAAGGAGGCAAGGATATACAATGGAAAAAAGACAACCTCTTTAACAAGAGGTCCTGGGAAAACTGGTCAACCACTTGTAAAAGAATGAAACTAGAATGCTTTCTAACACCATACACAAAAATAAACTTAAAATGGATTAAAGATCTAAATGTAAGACCAGAAACTGTAAAACTCTTAGAGGAGAACATAGGCAAAACACTCTCCGACATAAATCACAGCAGGATCCTCTATGACCCACCTCCCAGAATATTGGAAATAAAAGCAAAAATAAACAAATGGGACCTAATGAAACTTAAAAGCTTTTGCACTACAAAGGAAACTATAAGCAAGGTGAAAAGACAGTCTTCAGAATGGGAGAAAATAATAGCAAATGAAGCAACAGACAAAGGATTAATCTCAAAAATATACAAGCAACTCCTGCAGCTCAATTCCAGAAAAATAAATGACCCAATCAAAAAATGGGCCAAAGAACTAAACAGACGTTTCTCCAAAGAAGACACACAGATGGCTAACCCATGAAAAGATGCTCAACATCACTCATTATCAGAGAAATGCAAATCAAAACCACAATGAGGTACCATTACACGCCAGTCAGAATGGCTGCTATCCAAAAGTCTACAAGCAATAAATGCTGGAGAGGGTGTGGAGAAAAGGGAACCCTCTGACACTGTTGGTGGGAATGCAAACTAGTACAGCCGCTATGGAGAACAGTGTGGAGATTCCTTAAAAAACTGGAAATAGAACTGCCATACGACCCAGCAATCCCACTCCTGGGCATACACACCGAGGAAACCAGATCTGAAAGAGACACATGTACCCCAATGTTCATCGCAGCACTGTTTATAATAGCCAGGACATGGAAGCAACCTAGATGTCCAGCGGCAGACGAATGGATAAGAAAGCTGTGGTACATATACACCATGGAATATTACTCAGCCATTAAAAAGAATTCATTTGAATCAGTTCTAATGAGATGGATGAAACTGGAGTCCATTATAAAGAGTGAAGTAAGCAAGAAAGATAAACACCAATACAGTATACTAATGCATATATATGGAATTTAGAAAGATGGTAATGATAACCCTATACGCAAGACAGAAAAAGAGACACAGATGTACAGAACAGACTTTTGGACTCTATGGGAGAAGGCGAGGGTGGGATGATCTGAGAGAATAGCATCGAAACATGTATATTATCAAGGGTGAAACAGACCACCAGCCTAGGTTGGATGCATGAGACAAGTGCTCGGAGCTGGTGCACTGGGAAGACCCAGAGGGATGGGATGGGGAGGGAGGTGGGAGGGGGGATTGGGATGGGGAACACATGTAAATCCATGTGTGATTCATGTCAATGTATGGCAAAAACCACTATAATATTGTAAACTAATTAGCCTCCAAATAATAAAAATAAATGAAAAAAAAAGAAGTTAGACAAAGAAACAGCAGGGTATATGCAAAGAAAGCAGAAGGAAAAAATAATAAAGTCCCCAAATTAATTAATGAATGAATAGCATTGATAGAGGTAAAAACCCTTCCTTTAAAAAGATGAACATCATAGAAAACCCTGTGGGATTAAAGACCTAAATGTAAGATTGGATGCTATAAAATTCTTAGAGGAAAACATAGGCACAACACTCTCTGACATAAATCACAGCAATATTTTTCTAGATCCATCTCTTTGAGTAATGGAAACAAAAGCAAAAATTAACAAATGAGACCTAATTAAACTTAAAAGGTTTTGCAGAGCAAAGGAAATCATAAACAAAACAGAAAGACAACCTAGGAGATGGGAGACAATATTTGGCAATGATGCAACTGACAAGGAATTCATATATATAAACAACTCAATATCAAACAAAAAAACAAACAGCCCAATCGAAAAAGTGGGCAGAAGACCTAAACACATACTTCTCCAAAGAAGACACAGCGATGGTCAACAGGCATATGAAAAAATCTCAGCATGACTAATTATTAGAGAAATGCAAATCAAAACTACCATGAGGTATCACTTCACACCAGTCAGAATGCTAAATGCTAAGTCACTGCAGTTGTGTCCAACTCTTTGCAAGTTGGACCAACCCCACGGTCTATAGCTCACCACGCTCCTCTATCCATGGTATTCTCCAGGCAAGAATACTGGAGTGGGTTGCCATGCCCTTCCCCACCAGTCAGAATGGCCATCATCGGAAAGTCTTTAATAAATGTTGGAGAGAGTGTAGAGAAAAGGGGATCCTTCTACACGGGTAGGAACATAAACTGGTATAGCCACTATGGAGAACACTATGACGGTTCCTCCAAAAACTAAAAATAGAGTTGCCATATGATCCAGCAATCTCTTTCCTGGGCATATGTCCAGAAAAAAATGAAAACTCTGATTTCAAAAGATACATACAGCCCAATGTTCATAACAGCACTATTTACAGTAGGCAAGGCACAGAAGCAGCCTAAATGCTGAAAGATTGAGGATAAAGATGTGGTATATGTACACAATGAGTAATACTCAGCCATTAAAAAGAATGAAATAATGCCATTTGCAGCAACATATATGGACCTAGAGATTATCATGCTAGGTGAAGGAAGACAGAGACAGATACAATATATCTCTTACATGTGTCTTCTTAAAAAATTTTACAGATGAAGTTACTTACAAAACAGAAATAGAATCACAGGCAAAGAAAGCAAACTTACAGCTACCAAAGGGGAAAAGGCAGGGGGTATAAATTAGGAGTTTGGGATTGATTGATACACATTGCTGTTGTTGTTTAGTCACTAAGGTGTGTCCAACTCTTTTGCAACCCCATGGACTGTAGCCCACCAGCCTCCTTTGTCCATAGGATTTCTCAGGCAAGAATACTGGAGTGGGTTGCCATTTCCTTCTCCAGGGGATCTTCCTGACCCAGGGATCAATCCTGCGGTTCCTTTACCACTGAGCCACGAAAAAAGCCCCCAGATACACATTGCTATATATAAAATAGACAAATAAGGATCGACTATATAACACAGGGGGCTGTATTAAATATTTTATAATATCCTCTAATGAAAAAGAATATGAAAATACATGTACATGTTTATGTGAATATATTATAGGAATCACTTTGCTGTACACCTAAAACTAATGCAGTATTATAAATCAACTGTATCTCAATTGGAAAAGAAAAGAAAGAAAACCTCCCTGGTAAGGCTGATCAAGAGAAAAAAAAAAAAACGAAGAAAAAAAAAAACAAACCAAAAAATATTAGGAATGATGAAGGGCATATGGCCAGAGCTTCCGTAGAAGATAATCCCCGTGCATCTTGCTTCCAAGCTGTGTTCTCCATGAGCACAGAAGGCTTATGCAGTGCAGAATGGTCACTGCAACAATATTTGCTGTTGCTGCTGCTGCTGCTAAGTCGCTTCAGTCGTGTCCGACTCTTCGTGACCCCTTGGACTGCAGCCTACCAGGCTCCTCTGTCCATGGGATTCTTCAGGCAAGAGTACTGGAGTGGGGTGCCATCGCCTTCTCTGAATATTTGCTGAGCAATTATTAAATATATGGACCAGGCAAATATCCTTGACAGTTGTGACATCTTCAGTTCAGTTCAGTTCAGTCACTCAGTCGTGTCCGACTCTTTGCGACCCCATGATTCGCAGCACGCCAGGCCTCCCTGTCCATCACCAACTCCTGGAGTTTACTCAAACTCATGCCCATCAAGTCGGTGATGCCATCCAGTCATCTCATCCTCTGTTGTCCCCTTCTCCTCCTGCCCCCATCACTAATTAATGGACAAAGTAATTTATTAGTTTTTTGTTTTCAGGACAAGGGACAGTTGAGGGGGAGAGAAGTTTTCTAAGGAATGTGTGGTGATTTAGGGGAAACTTAGGATAGGACTGAGGGAGAAATAGGGCAATGAAGTCATAAGTCCAAATATAACTTAACCTCTGCATGCCTGTGAGTTAATGAGCACTCACAAGCTTTGGGGGGATTTCACCTTAAAGTGGAATGTTAAGGAGTTTTCAGAGGTTTGATCACACTTTTAAGGTAGTAAGGCTTTTTTTTCAAGGCTCACAGTTTAACTTTTAAAAATTAAATTCACAACAAAGAGAGACATTTGAAATGACATAGCTCTACATGAACACAGAGATAAAAATCCTCTACAGGACTAGGTGCTCAGTGCACTGTATCCGGTAAAGGTTTTAAGAGGGGAAACCCTGCCAATGAATACACACAACTTCAAATAAATTATTATTGAAGGATATTCCCTAAGGACATTTTTTTTCTCTCCCTAATTATTTGAAGTGTTGTCAAGTTCCAGCAAAAAGAACATGAAAGGGAAACACTGAATAACACACACAGTATACATATTTATAACACTTCCAAAAATATATACTCATTTTGGACTCTGACATATTAATACTCAATGCTTCCTTTATTGTTTATTTCTGGGAACAAATGTGATATTAAATGAGTATTGATTTGAATATGATCTTACTGCTCATTGCAATTTTTATGTGAGAGAATCAAACCTTATTTGATTTATTTGATTGTTCTCTGAGGAGACTGGTCCTTACCTAGGTTTGATTAAGATAAATCTGGATACATCTTTTTGTCAAGTGGTCGGATAGTTAAACCTCAATGTGAAAAATTCCCTGTTTTAATTGTTAGGTTCAGGAGATAGTATAGGATAGGAAGAAGGATGAATGTTCCAAACTATTAACAGAAAAAGAAGACTTCAGTCATTAAAAACATTTCTTCTCTTGATGTTCTGACATTAATTGTCAAGTGATTGGCTTCTGGTGTTGTAGGCATAAGAACTGAGAAAAGCAAAGTTATTGTTGCTCTCAACTCTCTCATAAGATTTTTGGTTGTGGAATTAGGTGGTGGGAGGGCCACAAGTGAAGGCCAACAATTAAAATTTCACAGACTTTCTTTCAGTTAAATAAAATTTGCATCTTGCACAAATTAATTGGACTTTTATAACAGATGGAGCCAGATCTAGGGTCAGCAGAAAGTTTTCAGTTGATTGATGAGACTTGATGAAAATTTCTTACCTCCTTTAAAGAATGCAAGAATTTTACAGAGATAATTCAAGTCCATCCATATAGGTTGAGCACAGGCATCAAGGTGAAAATATATTAGGGCCAATTCAGTGTCTGTTTTGAATCAGCCCAGCTAACACTTTTCCGATAGGAAGGTTGTGGTTTTTTTTTTTTTTTCTTTTTCTCTCAGTTGTGTTGGCTCAGTGACAGCACCGTGGCGGTGGATTTCTCTGTGTCTCACTAAGCATAGCTGGGTGCATCGTACCATTTACAGACAGTTATTTCAGCTTTGTGAGATAAGAATCTCAAAGTGGCATCTGTGAATAGACTTCATGATCTCTATTAAAAAACATTACACCCAACCACCACCACATGAGGTAGTGTAAAAATTTTGCCGTTGTCTGTCATTTGAATGAGTGAAATTGGTATAAAATTTTGTTGGAAAGTATCTTAGGCAATCTACCTATTTCTTTTTAAGAGATGCAATTATATATATGTATGTATGTGTGTATATACATATATATATATGACTCAAAGAAAACAACTTTACATGCTTCTCAAAGATTGAAAAGATTGAAGGTAGACGCAATTTCAGACACCTATAGAGACATTTTTCTGAACACTTCTCTGACATACCTACTCAGTTAGCTGTCCTTTGCTGACCCGCATTGTGGGCTGCAGCTCACAGCAGTGGTTGAATATACATTTGTCATTGAAGGGACTAAAAAATCCCCAAAATGTTCCTGGTCTGGGTGTAATAAAATAGATAGCTGAACTCGAACTGATTGAAATGCTGTCTAGCCTACGGCTACAGGCAAAGTTAAGATATGGGCATGGCAATGCTTCTAAATTGACTTAGCTATTACCACTGGCTCCATGGAGTATCTACCATCCTTGTATGTGGCTTCCTGAACTTGAGGTTATACTGAGAAAGATCTTCACCAGAAAGAGCTTAACAGTCAAAAACACCTTCCCCAAATCAGCAGCATAAGCTGTGCATTTATACACATTCTGAATATGTGTTTGTGTGTGTGTGTGCACATGCATACACACAATGATGTAATGACTATGGAAAATGGGTGTCCAAAGGCAAAAATGAACAATGATAGTTCTTTTTATTGACTCATTTAACACAGAATCTTTGAGTTCCAGTGTGTGGGAGGCATTTGTAATCCAGAATAAGGGTTAAATGTCTGTATTTGCACCTGAGAATGGGAATTAGGCTCTGCCAGAAACACAATGAACAGCATCAATTTCTCATCTGTAAAAGTGCACAGGATATGCTAGCAATCTCTCCAAAGCCATCTGTACTGACTCTCTCATGACAGGGCATCACCCTGAGAAACAAGCAAGGTAGCTGCTATTATTGATTTCCAAGGCTTGATTGCAGTGCATGGGGCTTGATGTCCAGCGTCATTTATAGATGTGACCATGAAGCAATGTGATTAGATGCCAGTTTGATTTCAGAAATCACCATAGATCTGCCTCCCAACCCTGTAAGGACAACTCTTTATCATTCCAAGTCCCTTGCATTTATATTCATGTGAAAGATGCACAAACAATTAAATAAGGAATGAATAGGGATACACAGGCCCAGGCAGAGTCCTGTTCCTATTGGTCCTAGGTTGAAAAGAAAGGGAAGGTCTGTTGCAAACAGAACAGGAGAGATAAATTAGTAAATAACCATAGTGCTCAGCTGGTTAATTTAAGACACTTTTCATGGTATCTTATTGGACAGCCAGCAAGTTGCCCTTGTCCTTGTCTAAGAGAATCACATAAGGACTGAGAGCATGACTAATGTCCGAGGAAAGACACGGGACCATGGCTTAGGCAGAGGAAAAGGGAAGATCTCAACCTCATGAGATAAAGTGTGTGTGCTGGTGGTCAGACTTCTCATGGAGTATATATTTCAAGTCCAAACTAATATTCTAACACATTTCATAAGCCTGAATGACAACTGGGGAAGAGAATTAGAAACCGGATAAAAGAAATACAGCATCCTCTCTTGACATATGGTTACTGGAAATGCTTTCAAATAAAAATTCCCCTCCCCTTCCCCGGGGCCACTGACCCTTTTCTCCTTACCTCTTCCTTAAATCAGAAGAAGAGAGGGTGCAGGGATTTTTTTTTTTTACAACATTAAACATTGTTTATTTCTATAGTTGCCTCTCTAATTAGTCATTTGCACAGTTTACATGCAAATAAAGTAACAATACAGGTTTATGTGTGAACCGCTTGTACTTGTCCCTGTAAGTGATTACAGCTAATTTTGGTAAATAATTTATATTGCACTTGGAGGCATAAAATGAATTTACAAATGAGAAAAAATTAAAACAATTGTTTCACACCCTCTGACATTTCTTCACATCTTGAATCTGAAGGTTTTTATCTCCCTGGTTGGCCTTAATTATCCTAGTGTTGTAGTAATTCCTTTAGAAGTGATTATCAGAAAATCATCTTCTTGCCTTTCATCATATTGATGACACTGAAAATAGTTTTTACTATTATGCTTTTATAGGCTACATTATTACAGTTGGTCTTGAAAATATCTTATTATTGTGCATGCAACTTGGCAATTGAATTTAACTTTAGTAAGGATAATTCAGCCATTTGCTTCAATTTTGAAGACATAACTGATCAAATACTCCATTACTCTGCATTTCCCATGTGAAATGCAGCTCCTTTGGAATATGTAGGGCATTTCTTGTTGGATTACTATTATTATTTTTTAATGGCAAGATTAGCACTTTAGTGACACATGTCAACTTCAGGACCACAGAGAACAAGAAGCTGATGACTGGTCCACGGCATGACCTGGACATAGAAGCATGTTTCAGACAAGTGCACCACCCCCTCCTATGTTATACACATCTTTCCCCTCCCCCTTTCTCATCCAGTTTTATTGAGAAATAATTGGCATAGAGGACTCTAAGTTTAAGGTGTGCCGCATAATTATTTGACTTGTACCATGAAATGATTATTGCAAAAGGTTTAGTGAACATTCACCATCTCATATAAATACAGAAATTAAAGAAATAGAAAAAAGATACTTTTTTTCCCTTGTGATAAGAACTCTTAGGATCTGCTCTTTTAAAAGCTTTCATATATAATATACAGCAGTGGTAATTATATTCATTACCTTGTACATTACATCCCTGGTACTTACTTACCTTTTAACTGAAAGGTTGTACCCTTTCACTAGTTTCATCCAATTCCCCTCTACCCACTCCCTGCCTCTGGTAACCACACATCTGATCCCTTTTTCGGTGAGTCTGTTTGCTTTTGAAGTATAATTGACCTACAATGCTGTGTTAGTTTCTAGTATACAATGGTGATTTGATATTTCTATTTCAAAATGGTCACCTAGGTTTAGCTCTTGGATTCTTTTTCTTTTTATTTATTTATTTTTGGCTGTACTGGGTCGTCGTTGCTGCAAATGGGCTTTCTCTATTTGTGGCGATCAGGGGCTACTCTCTAGAGGTGTGCACAGGCTTTTCCACTGCTGTTCGTGGTGGTTTCTCTTGTGGAGCACAGGTTCTAGGCACGTGGGCTGTAGTGGTTGTGGCACACGGGCTCAGTTGTCCCCTGGCATGTGGCATAACTTCCTGGATCAGGGGTTGAATCCATGTTCCCTGCATTGGCAGGCAAATTCTCAGTCACTGGACCACCAGGGAAGACTTAGCGCTTGGATTTTTAACCTAGAGAAGCAAACACTGGCTTTACTTTCATGAAAACTGATTAATTAATGATCCAACAACTATTAGAGAATGTCTGTTAGGTACTAAGTCTAAGCAAGTTCTTGGAGATATACATATGGGTAAGAGCCCTACTTTTAGGGACCTCAAAATCTAGAGGAAGAATCAACATATTAGCAAATACTTCATATATGATTATAATGGAGTTCGTCATAAGCGGTGCTAGCAGTGGAGTGGAAAAGTAAGCAGACTGCTAAGAAGACTGACTAGGGGCAAGGGTTCTGGAACCAGTCTCCTGGGATCTGAATCTTAACGCTACCCTTTGCTAGCTATGTGACAAATCTGCTTATAAATGAGGCACAGATAATAGCACATAACATATAGAGCTATTGGAAGGAAAAAGTGAGATGATATTTGAAAAACAGGATAAGACATCATAAAGCACTGATAATAATATGTGCTCTGAAAGTGTCTGTTTAATTAATTCTGCTAGAGAGTTGGAGGTTAGGTACAGAGATCTTCACAGAGGTGATGTATTAATTGAATCTTGAGGAATGGGTGGGGATTTGTCATTGTAGATGAGGGGGCTGATCAGAAGGGCAGCTTTTGAGGGTGCCATTCTACATGGGGTGCTAAAACATCACTTGACAATTAAAAGATGGTGCAATTGTATTTATTGGAGCTCCTCCCAGGGAGAGCACTGATTGTAGTCGTAAGGAATGAGATGAAAAGACGGTTAGAGTAGAGGAGGGGGTCTCCCAAGGGCTATGCTTATATTCCAGCAGATGGTCACTAAGTGGCTTCCTGGGAGATAGGTCTGCTTAATTGCTCAATGGTTATTAGGATGAGCTCTTACCCCACAATGCTTTCAGTCTTTTCTCAAGATTACTATTAATTTGACACAGTGCCTCTTGCTAACTTGCCTTGAAACAAACGATGTTATATGGTTCTCCTATGGCAGGGGTTCATCAGGGTGGGGCAAGAAACCTCCCAAGAGTAGCAGGCCCTGACGATGGGAGAACAGATGGGACCATAGTGTGAAGGGCCTCAGACATATGCTGAGTCTGGACTTAATCCTTGAGGCAGTGAGTAGCCATTGATGGAATATGCGCTGGGGATGATAGAAACAGATTCAAATTTTAGTAAGATGGCTCTGGTTACAAGGGGAGACAAGGAAATACTATGGGAGGCATTTGACACCATCCAGGAGCTAGAGGATGAACATCTGAAATAAGTGGGTCATTGTGGGTGGAAAGGGATTAGACTCAAAAATAGAGGACAGCAGCGATAGAACTTGGTGATCAAAGAGATGCAGAAGGTGCTTATTTTATTATTGTTATTACTATTTGCATATTTATTGTAAAAAATAAAAGACTCCTAAGCATGTTGTGGAGTCCTGCCAAATCAAATTTGAGTATATGAATTGGAATCAGGATCAGCTACCACCATGTCTGAGCAGCCTGGGCACTTGGGTGTTCTGAGGGATGCACATTTCCTGAAAGAATTCAAATCAATGATGGACTATTGTCATTGAGAAATGTAATTAATTATAAAGATAATTATTAGTAAATGATAAGTGTGGGCTTTCAAAGAATAAATAATCAATGCAACCTCTTTCAGCACAAAAGATGTCAATGTACAAATGCAAAAGAATGTAATACAAAACTTTGTTCTTTTTTTTTTTTTGCTTCAGTTATGTTAAAGTTTCCTTCAGAATTTTATTTATGTCTGCCACTCTCTATGACTGCTAGTGAGTTCTCTTGTCACCTTCTCTGAAAGGAATTTGACAGAAGTCTACATATCCTTTGAACTTTAAAACCCTTGGCTTTACAGTAGCTTAATTAAGAATTCTTTAGCTTAACTAGGTTGTTTATATATCTTTGTTCAATCCTAATTGGGCTCTGAGCCAGTCTCTTAGCATTTCTTGACTAACATTTCTGACTTTTTTTTTTTTATTGCCACTTCATTGTAATTTCTCCCAGCCTTCCTTTCTTATCCTAAAAGAAGAAGGAATTCTGCCTTCAACAGATTTCATGCAGGAAAGACTGGAACTTCTTTATCACATAAACTACATAATCCTGTATGCAACAGAGCTTTTATTAAACTCAAAACACTTAAAGAAAACATGTATAATGTTGTGATTAGAGCATTGAAATAACGTCAGACCTAAAACCCTGTGTGTAGAGAGGTCTTCTTTGTATGATATTTTCAATGCTCAGAGGACCAACATGGCGGACTCACCTGGCTCAGGCTGTGAGTGAAGAGCCCACACTTTTTAAACTGCTGCTCTTCAAGAATGAATCCCACAGGGCAAACTTGCAAAGGTAGAAACACTGCTTCAAGCAGCCCCTGTGTTTCAGTAGATCCCAGGAAAATCATCCTCTCACATATTAAAAGCAATAAATTTCATTTAAAAAAAAGATACAGAGGAAAGGCTAATAATGTTTATTCTGTGCATGTGCTAAGTC
Organism: Cervus canadensis; assembly: GCF_019320065.1. Taxonomy (NCBI): domain Eukaryota; kingdom Metazoa; phylum Chordata; class Mammalia; order Artiodactyla; family Cervidae; genus Cervus; species Cervus canadensis. The sequence continues at coordinate 26,985,044 of NC_057418.1, forward strand.
GGTCAGCCGTGTCTGACTCTTTGCGATCCCATGGACTGTAGCCCACCAGGCTCCTTGGTCCATGGGATTCTCTAGGCAAGAATACTGGAGTGGGTTGCCATGCCTTCCTCCAGGGGAGCTTCCTGACCCAGGGATCAAACTCAGATCTCCAGCACTGCAGGCACATTCTTTACCACCGGGCCACCAGGGAAGCCTTAATAATGTTTATTGACTAGCACCTAGTGTGTGTGATGTACTTCCCTACTGTGTGTAACGTGTAATTCTCATGGCAGATCTATAAGGTGGATGCTATTCTTCGCATTTTACAGTTGAGGAAACTGAGGTTTCCAGGGGGTTAATGCACTTGAGATCACCAGTTGGTAAGCAATAGAATCTGGGGTCAATCCTTTGACATGATGCAGAAGCCCTTGTTCCTTCTACTGGCCCATCCTGTGTTTTTAATTGAATTTTGCTTTGATTTTTTAGAATTTAGTTTGTAAATGTTAAATATTTAATATGTCAATATTAACCACACATACATTTTCAATATGTGATTTTGGGGAATATTCACATTTTAATGACTCCTGTGATGCTGGGAGGGATTGGGGGCAGGAGGAGAAGGGGACGACAGAGGATGAGATGGCTGGATGGCATCACTGACTCAATGGACATGAGTTTGAGTAAACTCCAGGAGTTGGTGATGGACAGGGAGGCCTGGCATGCTGCACTTCACGGGGTTGCAAAGAGTTGGATGCGACTGAGTGACTGAACTGAACTGAACTGAACTCCTTAAAAAGTTTATTTATAAGCTGACTGTATGAGACTTGAAGCAGGTTTTACAAGTAAATGGGATACAAAAATGGGGTTAGATTCCAAGATTAACCCCCTGTTAATCTCTAGGCTGGGACCCCAAAATCAAGGGGCCAGTTGGGATAGTAATTAAACCCAGTCCACTACTCTTGCCTGGAAAATTCCGTGGGCTACAATCCATGGGGTCGCAGAGAGTCGGACACAACTGAGTGATTTCACTTTCACTTTAAAGAGAACTCAAAAGAAAAAAAAAAAGTGCTCTGGTTCTGACAGAAGAAGAGTCTTTAAGAAAGGACAAAGATGGAAGAGAGTGTCCCCTGCCCCAGCTTCGGTTTCCAGCCTTGTTGGGGAAGGTATGACTGTAGCCAATGGGTGGTGTGGAAGTTCACTGGATTGCCCCAGCCAGAGCTGATCCAGTCCCTGGGAAACCAGGAAGCAATCTCGTGAGAGTGCAGAGAACTCCCCTGGGCTATAGCCCACAGGCTACAGCTGGAGTGACTTGGCACGAAGGCACAGGCAGCTCAAGGGCGCTGTGACTCTGGGGTGTGAGCCAGCTGCTGGTGGCGGTGGGCACACAGAAGGGTCAGAGGGCTGCTGTGGGCACCAGTCAAGAGTGGGTGGCGACTGCACGGGGACGACTGGACTCAGGCCAGGGACGTGGTGTCATCCAAGGACTGGCTGCGAGTAGTGAGATAGAATAGCACTGGACGTCTCACACAGACCCACCACACTGCCGAAGCAACAAGAGTAACAATAATAAACTGCATACAGAACCGGGACAGGGGGCCACTTCTTTCAATATCCCTTCTACTGACAAAGCATCGCAACATGCTCACCGCGGAGCAGAATGCTGACAGTCTAGCCCGGTAGCACACTGGTAGTGAGGAGTGAATCTGGACCTCTGAGGCAATAAATTGACAGGTGGCCCATTTCTCATCAGGGGAGGATATTCTTGTTCCCAAACCATCTATTGGGTTGGCCAAAAAAGGTTCTGTGAATTTTTTCCATAGCGTCTCAATTTCTTCCTTATGCTTGTGTGCAGAAAACTTTTTCCTCAGTGAAAGTAATTTCACACTGATGCCAATTAAGAAAAAGCAAATAAATTTAAATAATTTTTACTAATTGTAAACGGCTGATTATATATCATCATCCCCAAAGGTGTCAGTTTTTTTTTTCTCTCTTTCTTTTTTCTTTTTTTTGCTGCTATGTTGCCAGCGCAGCACCTGGCATTTGGTAGGTTTCAATCAATGTTTATTGAATGAATGAGTCCTAGAAATATTTACATGTGCAAAGAAGAGGTATTAACGAATATAGATAATTGCTAAGTGGTAGAAATTTAGATAGTGAAAATGAGTGAAGTGAGAAAGGATGTGTAGCAGGACATATTGCATTGGTAAGAAGAGTGATTTTTGGACAAGTAAGTAAATGATCTGTTTCATTCAGAGCTGGAGCATGGGTACTGGGTAAATGTCCTACCTATAGCTTCCTCCCTTCTTCAGTTTTGAAATTACAGATTCTCTAGACCCTCTAAACAGTTTCATTAAGTGTTTCTAAAAAGAGAGAGGAGATGGATGGAGCCTCTGCACTTGGGGTTATAAGCAGGAGCAGTAGGAATTATTTTCTTGATTAGGATTAATTTTAATTGGAGAATTGTCCTCATTAGCAGAAATGAACAAGTATTTTATTGAAGATGTGTGAAAAATATAGTTCATATTGATAGTTTTTGCTTTTTTTTCTCCTTGTCACTTAAAAGTGATTTAAATTTTGTTATTGCCAAGGGAATCAGCAAGCCTCAGATGTATAATCTATTTAAGTGTCTGTCTATTTATTAATTTATTTATGATACCCCACCTTTTTCAAAAAGTGATTTAAAGCAAGCATAATTAAACCATATAAAAGATTAATTAAAAGTCCAGAAAGAAGGATTAGAAATACATAAAAGAAGGGGAAAAAAATCTATAACCCAAATTAGAATAATACAGTTACTGTGGAGAATGAAATTGTAGGGTGCCATATGTTGGGTGCCTAAAATATTTGTTTAGTTAGAAAAATAATTGATTTGAGATCTAAATATCCAGAATCAGCCTCTCGCTTTGCCATATGCTAACTCAATGGCCTTGGCAATCACTTTCTAGAGTCAATTTTTTCATCTGTAAAACAAAGGTAGTATTGATGCTACTATGATGATTATGAGTTTTCATATGTGTACATGTTTTGCAGACACTTACACATCTGAAATGTTACTATGAGAGAAACAATATCCATATGCTTGCCATGTTAAATATGTGAGTAATAAAATTGGCATTAATTAGGAGGAGATTTGGGGCTTCCTGGGTGACTCAGCAGTATAGAATCCATCTGTCAATGCTGGAGACATAGATTCAATCCCTGGGCCAGGAAGATCACCTGGAGAAGAAAATGGCAACCCACTGCAGTATTATTGCCTGGGGATTCTGTCTAGGGTCTCATCTCTTCTTTCTCCTCATGGTCTCCCTGTGTGGTTACAGCAACACCTTTGGTGTCATCACAGTCTCTTGTTCTCAAGGCTCAAGGCCTCTATCTGGGATTCCCCAACTGCCCACCACACATCCAACTAAGACAGTTCCCTCTGCATGTCTCACAGGTAGCTCAGATTCCACAATTATCAAACTCATTATTTTCAGCTTCAAACTTTCCCTCCAACAAAACTGACCTCAGTAGTAAAATCCAGCATCTGGGGACTTATTCTTGACATTCCCCTGTTCCTCACTTGTCCCTCATTTCCAGCCAATTATCAAACTTTATTCATTTTATTCTCTCCCCCAAACAGCTCTCAACTCAGTCTCCTCCATTCTCACTCCTGCTGCCACAATTCAAGTTACCATTACTCTTCACCTCGATTATGTTTACTAGGTCATCAAACTGCAACTCTAGGCTACCTCATTCCTGTCCAGTGTTCAGCCCAGAGGATGATTCTAAAACCCAGATCTGGTTCTCCTACCCATCCTTCAGTCTCAGTATGGAAGTCACTTGCTTTGGAAAGACGTGTCTGATTGCCTGTGGATTAGATATAAAAAATGTGAATCATTTATGGGAAGTATTTTTAAAAAACATTAAAATGGATCCTACATAAAAAAGGAATGTGCTAAAGCCCTCTTTATATGTTAGACCCATTGAAAAAGCAAACGGAACTTTTATCAGAGTTAGTAAAAGTTATTAGATATCCTACAAAATAAACATTCTTGAAACCACAGAGGAATCATGCTGCTTTTCTAGCACTGAATTCTAATTCCGTTTCCACCTCTTTAAGTCCATCTTAAACTTTCACTATTTCTACTTAGAACCGCCAAATCACTTGCCACCATCACTGAGGAGAATTTCCTGACCACTGGTAAATTGTTAACAGATTATTCTGTCTTCTTCCTCCTTGCTTGCTTTCAATGTGCAGTATTTTTTTTTTTTAAGTTATTTTGCACGGTATGATAAATCTCTATTTCAGGCCTGATGCCTTGATTACATCTCTCAGGTCTTATCTCTCAGTTCTTTCCAACTCTTTCTGGGAGTCCCACTGTCTTCTGAATCAAATATAGTCTTCTAATAATAGCCTTGAAAGTTTTCCATCACACAGGTTCCTTCTCCTGGCCAGCTCTTATAGAGCTGTAAATCAGCTGTGGCAGCCTACCTCTCCATGGCTCTCCTTCTCTTCTAAGTCCCCAACATACAAAAAACAGCCTTAAATCAGCAATGCTAGCATTAATCTGTATCAGAATCATTTGTGGACTTACCTACTCAAAGAAACTTCTTCCTATTGAACAGTTTTCTTTTGCAATCTACCATAGTATTCTCCAACACCTTAACAATACCCTTAACTCATTTTATTAGAGAATCATGTTTATTTGAATACACTCTTCATGTTGGTCATACTTTCCTGCCTTAGAAAATCCTTTAGAATAGGAACAATTTCTCTATTTCTACATACTGTGTAATCCTAAGCACTTAGAAATGGCACTATTTGCTCCATGGGGCTTCAGTAAATATTTGCTGATTTAGTGATTAATCTATGTGTTTGTAACTGATTGAGGATTATATGTGGGAAGAATGAGATATCTAGCTTCTTCTCCAAGTGCTAGTTGCTGTTTAGGAATGGAGTGCAAATATAATTAAATTTGTGTTATAAAGATTTTGAATATATTCAAATCCTTGGAAGCTACATCTCATAAAACCTAAGAAAAGGGAATTTAGATATAAATTAGTATTAATAAATAAATGTCAGTTATGACTGGTTATGTCCATTTGAAATATTTAAAGAGAATCTTATATATTAGAAATACAAAGAAATATTTGGAACTTTTTCATCATTGGTCACACCAATTTTTGATACGAAGAGGGACTTTATGATATCGGTCACATGATGACCTTTGAAAATTGTAAACGATTTGGGGCCAATTCTGATAAAACTTCTTGAAACAATCACCCTGAGCTATTCACTTGTGACGCTTTGTAGAAATTTAATGGCTTTCATCATTTCAGTTTTTCAAAAATTTCTATTCGCTCCATAAAGACATATTGTGGTGGGTAGAATTCTGAAAACATCCACTTCAGATTCCCACCTCTTGCTTTTCAATCAAACAGTAAGTAGGTGCTATTGTGAAGGCACTTTCCAATGGAATTACGGTCACCTATTAGTTGATCTTAAGAGAGAGGTTCCAGGGAGGCCCAATGTAATCACGTGAACCTTTAAAAGTAGAAAAAGGAGATAAAAGAGAGAGTAAGCCAGAGAGAGATAAAGCAGAGGAAGAACGCAGAGAGATTCTAAGCATGTGAAGAATTCTACTCACTGTTTTTGCTTTTGAGGTGCAGGGGGTTAAGTATAAAGTATGGAGGAGGCCTCTAGGAGCTCAGAATGACTTCTAGCTCACTGCTAGCAAGGAAACCAGGTACTTCAGTCCTACAACCCCAAGGAATTGCCTTCTGCCCACCTCCAGAATCAGCACAGATGCTTATTTTTTCCAGAGCATCCCAATAAGAGACTAGCCAGCCAACACTTTGATTTTGGCCTTGTGAAACCTGGGGTAGAGAAATGAGCCACGCCAACCCAGACATCTAACTTCATAACTATAAGACAATAGATGGGTGTTAATTTAAGCTGCTAAATTTGTAGTAACTTGTTAGAGCAGCAATAGAATGCTAATATGCGTATCAAAGACAAACAAAGGTTATTGTACTATTTCCTGATTGTAGGAGAAATTTTAACTCATTTTGGGTGGGGCCCTTCCAGGGACCATCCTGAAAGTCACAGTACTCTATGTGTGAGTGCTTCCAGATTTGCTTCAAAACACTCTGATAGAGCAAAACATGGCTTATAATTCAAGATTACCCTGGGCCTCCCTGGAGAATACAGGCTCCATTCTCTTAAGATCAGCTGATATGTGATCTCAATTCCATTGGCAAGTGCCTTCACAATAGCACCTACTTATTGTTTGATTGAATAGCCAGAGGTGGGAATCTTGAATTCTTCAGAATTCCACCTACCACAATATGTCTTTATGGGGTCACTGGAAATTTTTGAAAAACTGGAGTGATAAAAGCCATTACATTTCTACAAAGCCTAACAAATGAGTAGCTCAGAGTGATTATTTCATTTAGAAAGATTTGTGCATATTAAAACTGATAAGACCTTATTTTGATGGACATTGCCCCTTTAGAACATTATTTGTAATGCACTCTTTGTGGTAGTATTCAAATTCTACCTCAGCAGTAAAATGACCATGGTACCTACGTGGCACCATCCTACGTGGACCATCCTACCTACGTGGTAGGACCTGAAAAAGAGTCAAATGGAATTTTCCTATCCAGAGAAAAATATTTTTTTCGTTAGCTTGTCTGAACATTTAACCTTTAGAAACCAGGTGTTAAATATTGTTACAATGTTACCTTTAAGAAGTAATACTTCATCAAATGCTTTTGTAGAGCTTGTCATAGTTTGTTGCTGTTTTTCAGTCACGAAGTTGGTCTGATTCCTTGTCTACATGTCTGACCCCATTAACTACAGCACACCAGGCTTCCCTGTCCTTCACTGTCTGGCATTTGCTCAAACTCACATCCACTGGGTCAGTGATGCTGTCTAACCATTTCATCCTCTGTTGCCCCCTTTTCCTCCCACCTTCATTCAGTCTTTCCCAGCATCAGGGTTTTTTTTTTTTTTCCCATGAGTCAGCTCTTCACATCAGGTGGCCAAAGTTTGGAGCTTCAGCTTCAGCATCAGTCCTTCCAATGAATATTCAGGGTTGGTTTCCTTTAGGATTGACTGGTTTGATTTCCTTGCTGTCATAGTTTACAAAGCACTTTTACATATGTTACCTAATTACCTCATTATGGCAATTTTATGAGATGGATGGGGTGAGTGGGGTGGATAATTTTTTCCTCACCGCACTTTTTAATCTCCATCTTGTTACCAGCACCTTTATTTCCTTATGGGGAGTTGTCTTCTTCCCTGCTGGCTGCTCTGGGTTAGGACCCTGAATCAGGTATGTGGCTCTCTGCCAGCCAAGTTGGCATGAGATACCTCCGTGTCCCCACATGATATTGCTCCCTTTCTGGAATATGCTGATTGAAAGCAGTTGATACTCATGCTCACGAAGGCACAGACCTGCCACTCTGCTGTACCCAGAGATGGAGCTGCCCTGGGGTGCTCAACTCCAGCCCCCAGGGCCTTCCTTCACCCTTCTGGCTCTCTAGCTTGGATCTTCAGACTTCCCGTCAATTCTTTGAGCTTTTTTTTTTTTTTTTTTTTTAACGTGGACCATTTTTGAAGTCTTTATTGAATTTGTTACAATATTGCTTCTGTTTAATGTTTTAGCTTTTTGGTTATGAGGCACGTGGGATCTCAGCTCCCTGACTAGGGATTGAACCCTCATCCCCTGCATTGGGAGATGAAGTGTTCACCTTGGGCCACCAGAAAAGTCTCCTGTGAGCTCTTAGTATCCTTTCAATAATTCCCTTTTGCTCAGCATATCCAGAGCTGGTCTAACTGCCCTTGTCTTTTATGTCATGTTCTCCCTACTTTAAAATGATTTTGAAGGCTATTCAGGGTTGTATAAAGAGCACTAGACTGGAAGTTAGGAGATCCAGACTCTAGCCCTGACTTCCCATTTAATTAGCTACAGATGAGGCTGTTTCTGGGGGGGAAACCACCCAAAACTACCCAAAACGTTAAAAATTAGGCTAAAATACCTTCTCAGTTTCTTACAGGCTGAGATAATCAGGCTGTTGGGAGCACTAAAAGCAAGGAAAAGAAATTCTGCTAAATTAAACCCAACAAACTTTTATTTAAGACCAATTTAAAAAACATTTAGAAAGAGGAGATAGGAGAAAGACTTTGGAAGAAAACAGGATATGCTGTTTGATAAGAGGTTTAACTCTGGAAACAAAAGTGGGACTTCTGACCCTGGGGTTTGCAAAATGAGTGCTAAGCTATAGGATTAACATGGCAAGTCTTCTCAGTGGTCCTTCATAACAATTTCTAGGGAGATAATTTCTGAGTACTTGTCTATTTCTAAATAGACAATTTCTATTTATATTAAAATCAATGCAAGTTTCATAATACAATATTTGAATATATTTGAAGATAAAATATGTTTCAAAGATAATTTATTATTGTGACTAAATCTTAGAATGTTATTGTAGGTGTCCTGGCTGTCTATTACTGAACACACAAGTGGGAGAGTTTGAAAGTTACTTAACATGGAAAGCAAAGGAGAAAATTAATTATCAAATGTCTGTGGGCATGGCTTAGGCAACACTGGCTATCTGCCCAGTTTAAGAAGGAAGGAGAATGCATTAAGTAGAAGAAAAACATAAATGGTTAAATACAGTTCTGATTTTCAGAAAGGAGTAGAAGAACATGCCATAAATATAAGCTAATCATCTTAGCACCAGTGTCATCTAAGTGTTTTTTCTGCTGCTTTGGACTTCTTAACTTTCATTTTTGACATCACTCAATGTTTTGTTTTTGAATAAAAATTTTAGTTTCCTTTTGTATTAGTAAGAAATGCATACTCAGGGAGCAACTCCATCAATATGAATTGTTCAAAGTAGTTATTTCTCCCCCACTTTTCCAATTTTGCCCTCAATGAGAAGATGGTCATTTTTTGGCTATGTGGAATTTCAGTTATCTATGTTTCTGAATTCTTTATTCTAATTGTTTGACAGTTGGTTTTATAAGATTTTTATATCATTGTCAAATTGTGATATTTATTCTTCTCTTCTGATATTTCTGTCTTTTTAGTTTTTTTTTTCCTCTTGTAGAAACTTCAGTGTAAGTAATTACTGGGCACTACTATAGTCTTTTCTTTAACTGGAGTTCTAATGTTTTGTGATATAGCATAGTTATGGCAGGAAATGTACTGATTTGAGAAGTTGTCTCTATTTTCCCTTGATCTAGAAAACATTAAAAAAAAATGGGAAATTTCTGTTGCTTAAAAATTTGTTAGATTCTACCATAAAGCTATCTGTGCCTAGTAGTTCCAGTGGTCGTATCCTTATCTATGGTTTTAATTCGTTCCGTAGAGATGGTCTATGCCAGATTTTATTCTTGGAGCTATTTTTGAGAAATTTCTTACTTTAAGTTGCTTACAAATTTATTGATATACATTTGTTCTTATAAAAAATCTTCACATAGTTTCCCTTTTCATTCTCAATTTTCTTTCTTTGTGCTTTTGAAAAAAAAAGTATTGTGCTCACTAGTTTTTTTTTTTAAAGGCATTTTTTTATAACTTTTTTATTGGCAGAAAATGCCAAACATATACAAATGTAGAGAAAATGGTTACTAATCCAATATATCTATCATTCAGTTTCAACAATTATCAACATAGGCCATCTTTTTTCATTCATACCTCTATCCAAATCCCCTTACCATACTCCCCAGATTATTTTAAGCAAATTCTAGACATCATATCAGCTCATATATAAATATTTATATAAATATTTCAGTTTATATCTTTAAACAATATTTACATTGAAAAGTACATAGCAGCAATACTACTACACCTAAATATTGATGTAAGAATTTATTACTGCCAAATATTAATAATGTTCATGTTTGCATATTATCTCAAATGCACATGTACACACACACACTTCTTGAATTTGGATTCAAATAAATTTATTGCAATTGTTTGAATATGTGTTAAATCTTTAATCTACAGATGCTTTCTCTCTTCCTTTTCTTTTTCTGCAGCTTGTTCATTAAACAACCTACACAATTTGTCTGAGAGTTTCTCACATTTTAAATTTTGCTGACTGTGTTCCCGTTTCACATTTCTCTGTCCCTTTAAATCCTGTAAGTTGTAGTAAAACCTAAGAGCTTGATCAGACTCAGTTTTATTTATTTATTAAGCTTTGGCAAGCCTATTTCAGAGTGTGTATTCTTCTATCAGTTCTGGCTCTTCTCTATTTTAAAATTTATTTACTTATAATTGAAAGATAACTACAATAGCTTGTTGGTTTCTGCCATACATCAACGTGGACCTTCTCTTTATGTGATGTTATCAGTTGCTGATCACAGTTGGTGATTTCCATATAAGCTAATTCCCATAAGCTCTGAGGTTATATCCTAGAGGACAAGCAGGATAAATATTTGATGCTTCCTCTTTGCTTACTAGTTTTCAAAATAATGAATTTGTAAATATGGTTAATGAGTTTTTAAAAATATCATTATAAGCTCATAGATTTAAACATATATGTGTTTCAATTGATTGCAGTTGTTATTATTGATGTTCTAATTGACCCACCTTTGGCCATAGGGAACTTAACCAGGTGGGATTCTACATCTTCTTCACATGATCCTGGTACATGCCCTCATCTTGCACATTTTCTGCCTCTTACTTGGAATCAGTCACTTGTTCAGGAAATCCTGGTTCTTTTTAGTGAGAAACACACATTAGGATCGCAGTCTTGGTGGTAGGGATATTCTCTGCTACTGCTTTGGTGATTATTTCCAGGGTCCTTTAGTGGCAAGAACTAGAAAATATTTTTTAAAATAAACTCATCATGAGTTTATAATGACACTTTGAAGTTAAAATTTAAATATTTACTTGGTTTCAAAATCAAAACTGAAAAAAAGATATTAAAGGAGATAAAAGTCAGTATATAGCTACATTCCTTATAATCATTATTTAACTTTAATTTTGGCTTCCCAGGTGGCTCAGTGGTGAAGAATACACCTGCCAATGCAGGAGACGCAGGTTTGATCCCTGGGTCAGGAAGATCAACTGGAGAAGGAAATGGCAACCCATTCTAATATTCTTGTCTGGGAAATCCCAGGGACAGAGGACCCTGGAAGGCTACAGTCTGTGAGGTTGCAGAACAGTTGGACACAACTTAGTGACTAAACAACAAGCCTTAATTTTACAGATTTTAACAGATATTGTCAAAAGTCTGATATTTTCCATATAAGTGATTTGGCTTTTTTGCCTGGACACCCAGACAGGTTTGTTTGTTTTTTTCCTTCTGTTTTTCTGCCTGTTTTTCTGTGTGTCTTTCTGATTGTTTTGCTAGAATGTCTTGATGTTGGCCATCTGGGCCAATCTTCAAAGACATGTGGTGGTTTTTTAATATACAACTTCATCTCATCTTTTGTTTTTGAAAACTTTTCTTGAATTAGTTTTACTGTTAGTTTTGGTCTTTGGGGACTCTTATTATATGTATGTTAGCTTTTCTTTACCCATAGCCTAAATCCATCCATTTCTTTCAAGTCCTATTTATCTCTCTCACAGTATCTTTTAGGTTTAAAGAATTTCCTCTTTTCCATCTCTTTTTCTTAAGACACTATCTATTATATTTACTAGCTCATATATTCTTTCTAGTTTTTTCTTCACTTATGATATGACTTAAAGAAATTTAAAAAATTCTTTCATGATTTATGTCACCTTTTTATAACACTATTTCCTCAATATCCTCATTGGTGAATTTTTTTCTAATTTGGATTTATATTGTTCTCTCATAGCATCTGACATAGCTTGTGCTAACATACAGTTTTACCTGTAGGGCTTGCCTTTGACAAGTTTGCATTGCTTATAAAGGCATTATTCTGTTCCCTTTCTTCCTTTTGCTTATAGAAACTTTCTATGGCATTTGACTGATTCTTTTCTGTTCCTCATTTATTATATAACATAGATATTCTTTTCCATATAGAAGAGAGATGGGGATGTGAGCAAGGATAAATTTTTATCTTTTTTTTTTTAAGCTTCACAGCTCTGGAAATCTTCTTTAAAAAATGGTGAGAAAAATTGCCTCATGTTTTCTGAGCTCTGCTTTCACCGCTTTCCTTCCCGGCTTTTTACGGACCTTCACTTTTTTTGTTGTTTTTGAATATGCTTGCCTGGCTCAATTTGGATTCTACTCCCAGTGATTTGTTTTCGGTGTAAGGCTTCATCTTGAAATGAAGCTTTGATTTGCTAGTTTAAAGTCCAAATGGTTCCACACCATGAGACCTTTGGTTTCATAGTTCTTCACACACGCTTGTGAGGTAGATCCTGCAGATCACCTCTGATTTCTGCTGCTGTTCTCAGGTTGCCATGTGAAGCTTTAACAGTGAGTGTGCCCGGCTTTGGGGAACTGGAAGACCCCGGCGATGTGTCCACGGCTTCCTTCTGCACACATGCACCTGTCGTCTCTTGCTGTCGGTTTTTTTTTCCTCTAGCACTTGTATTTAGGGATTCATTGGTTAACTTATTACCCAACTTTATACATTTTTTATTTTGTTCTGTTTTCATAGTGGTTTTTGGAGATCAAAAGACAAAGTTTCTCCCAATATCATATGTTCCATCCAGTTCTGAGCTTTATTGATCAATTTTATTTTTTTCTATATCATATATTTTTGTCTTTAATAATTCATTCATACACATTTAATCACTTATCTGGTATAGATCCCTGGATTCCAAATTATAAGGGTCTGAAGATACTGTTCCTTTGTCTTCTTACACTGCTGACAAGAAAACATTTGTATCTGATTTCAAAAATTGTCTTTCTTACAGCATTTAAGATTTTTCTGTCCATTCATAATAACCCCAAATTCAGTAATGATATACCTAGGGTATGTGCATGCCTGTGTGTTTTCAGATTCTACTCAAGACTAGAGGAACTGCTTTAATCTAAGGATTTTTTTTTCTTCTGTAACTGGGAAAATATTCTCCATTATTTGTTAGAATTTTTATCCTCCTTTCTATTTTTCTCTTTCAAAAATTGTATGTGTCAAGAACTTCTGGGCCTATTCTCCTTGTCCCTTGCCTCATACTTTATAATATAGTTTTAACCTTTTAATCCTTTTATTTGACATTCTGAAATAACTTTTTCTCCCCTCTGTCTTTCAACTTAATTATTTTTAACTGCTTTTTTTAAAACTATTGAACCTAATTGAATTTTCCTTTCTTAAAAAAAAATTCAACTCATTTTACTTGATTTTTTAAAAATAAATAGATAAAAATAAACAGTCTCACAGGTGTGAGGCTCTTAAATGTAGCTATAAGATGTACTCATATTACATGTAGAATCTGATGGAGTTTTACATGTGGAAAAAGCCATCTACTGAGATTAAGATTACAAAGAACATTTCCAGCCACCCCAGAAGGCTCCTTATGTCCTTCATAGTAAATCATTCTTAATCTCTGAACATAAATGTTGTTCTGACTTTGCCTGGTCTTAAACGTCACATAAATGGATTCATATAGCACATAATCTTCTGTGTTTGGTTTATTACGCACATTACGTTTCTGAAATCCATCTATGTTTTGGCATGTAGCAGTAGCTTAAATTTTTTATTTGCTGAACATAGTGCTATTGTTGGTGAACATCATGGACATTTAGATTATTTAATATTTCCAGATTTTTACGTTAATGAATAAAGATGCTATGAAGATTCTCATGTAAACTTTTATTTAATGTTCTTGGTTCTGTGTGTCTTTTGTTTCTCTCTCGAAACTGAAGGAAAAAAAAACAAATTTTCTAAAAGTGTTACAAAATTTTATTATGTACCTTTAGTGTGAACTTCTTTTTTCTTTATATTGGAAAGCTATTTCAGTTGTGCAGGAAAATTTCTTTAGCACTCCCCACCCCCAGCCCCCGCCACTGCATTTTTCTCTATTTATTTCTAGAATTTCTACTGATAAAAGTTTTGGATTCATTGATGTGATCATCTAATTTTCAGTTTTTCTAGTTTATTATCTACATATGTCTTTCTGTTTTCCTTTATGGCAGATTTCCAAAACCTTATTTTTATCTTACTATTGAAATTTATGTTCCGTGTATTTTCAATCTCCAAGTGCGTTTTTTTGTTGTCTTCTTCCATTTCTTAGAGAAATGTGGGAAACAGGGATTAAATTCTACTGTAACTTAGAATTTCACTTAGTCCTTCTGTTTTGCTTTTCATTCTTAAACACTGTTTTTTGCCATGTGTGGTATATAGGAGTCTGTTTCCCTCTGATTTTGTTTAATTGAATTTTAGTGTCTTCAGTTCCTTTGTGCCTGTGTATGGTGGAAAGGGGCTGTCTCTGAATGTGCAGAATGAGGGGATACTTAGGTCTTGTTATTTAGTCGCTAATTTGTGTCTGACTTTTTGCAACCTGTGGACTGTAGCCCACAAGGCTATTTGTTCATGGGATTTCCCTGGCAAGGATATTGGAGTGGATTGCCATTTCCTACTCCAGGGGATCTTCCTGACCCAGGTATCGAACCCTCATCTTCCATGTCTCCTGCATTGCAGGCAGATTCTTTATCACTGCACCACCTGGGAAGCCCACGTAGAAGTCTAACTACACCATATATACTCGTGTAACTAGAATCCCAGGCTTATCAGACAGGCATCATCTCTACCCTGTTCAATTCCCAGCTCTTCCACTCCCTGAACTTTTCAGGTTCCTGTGGGGTATATTTATGCCTTTCTCATTGATATTCCAGTTTGTAAGCTCTTGGGTTATAGATTCCTAGATTTTACTAAGTCATCTACTTATTGTCTTCCAAATGATAGCTTTATTTACTGTTTTGTCTTCTCTTATTCTCTTGGTTCTTATAGTTTTATAGCTTTTTATACCTTTAGCTGTCATTTTGTTGAGTTTCTCTGAGGGAGAAGTGATGGAAGTATATGGTCCCAGACATATTTCAAAATATGTGTCTATATTTTTCTAGCCAATGATCAATTGCTTTGATATCATCAGTTTTTCTATCTTCAAATTTATTTTTGTGAATTTATATATTATATTATTTTGTGGTTTCTTGTAAATCTTTTTGGTTGGTGGCTATATTTGAAGTAAGATTTTGCATTCAGAGTAAAGGGCTTGATTGTGAGATCCTGGACAAGGAAATGATGATCTCTAATAATCAACATGCACTTACTAAATACAACTTCTATCCAATCAAGCTTATTTTATTCTTTTGACAGAGCAATACCTATGTCAAAATTTTCTGTTTCTGACAAAACTGTAGTATTCTTATTATTATAAATATTGAAAGAAGTTCTCAAGAATTGAGAACTTGTTAATTTTAACTTTGAATTCTATGCATTTAGCAAAAAATTATTTTGAATCAGATAAGCAGAATAGTTCTTACCATTGTGGAAAGAGAAGTGCATTCTTGCACATGGAACATTTATACCTCATGAACACAAATAGATCAGGACCCATTTATGTTAGAGACTTTGCAATAAATATGTTCCTACAGAGTTGAGTTTTGTCATAATCAATTGATGATTAGAGAAAACTCTCAGTGGAAAACAATAGGGTGACCATTCATTAAAACATCTCACAGTAATATGTCTTCTTAAGAAATCACACAAAGCCTGAAAATTTTTCTTTTTTATTCTTTCCATGTAAATGTCCTCTTACTGTTTGAGAATTACAGTTGAGTCTCTAGAGATTTCAAAGAAAATGTTGAAAAACTATTCTGAATGAATAGTGGACCGAATACCTGAGTGAACTTGTGCAAACCACATCAAATTTGAACATCATGGAATTTCCTGATATGCAAGGGAGTTGGATAGTGTTTGATAACTATAACAAACTTACCTCTTAGTTTTGTAGTTTTTTTTCTAAATTTTAATTGCTGTTAAATAAACTTTAGAATTATCTTTGTCCAAATTTATGCAACCAAATTAATGCTAGTAAAATGTTTCAAAGAGACTAGGTTATATGTATCTTTTCAAATTCTTTTTTTTTTTTCCTGATATGAAAAATTTATAATTCTCTTACAAAACAACTTGGGAGAAAACTCTAGTTACGGTGCATTTATGAGGCTTTTAAAAAATTAGTTTATTAGCTGTTTTATAACTCATAAGTTTTCATGTAGCTAGGCCTGGCTTATATTTTTAGGACGTGGAATTAGTTACCTTAAATTTAAACCTTGGGTTCTCATCTGAAAAATTGGAAGGTTTGTGGTTGAAATGAAATACTGTAAGCAAATTATTTAGCTCAGTATTTAGAACTCAGTGATGTTATTATTTCTCTAGTTATTATAACTTTATAAGACCTAATAAAGCTTGGAAATATATGTTGCTAGTAGAATGAGAACAACACTGCTCCTAATGAAGAAAATGAGAAGTAATACTTAGAAATATGGAATGATTAAATCAGAATACTTTGGGAATTCTGGGAAGTTTTATAAACTATTCAATTTTAGGAGTAAAATGGGTTAAGACAAGTTTCATGTCATTATACAGATTTTATTAGCTATCAATATACAGAATATTATAAAATTACCAATGTAAAATTATTTTATACCATTCATTATTTACTTTTCAGGAACATTAAAAACATACACAAGTATCTTGCAGTTTTATTATTTAATGGATATT
Organism: Cervus canadensis; assembly: GCF_019320065.1. Lineage (NCBI taxonomy): Eukaryota > Metazoa > Chordata > Mammalia > Artiodactyla > Cervidae > Cervus > Cervus canadensis. Next base: position 27,001,653 of record NC_057418.1, read on the forward strand.
TAAATAGATTAACAAATTATGGCCTGATAGATAACATGAGGAAATTGCTAGAAAAAAACTGTTTTATGTGTCATAAAATTTTCAGCCTAGAATTTATTAAGCAGGTTTATTTTCACTTGTTCTTAGACACTTCTTTCATCAGGTTACTGACAAGTCACTTTCTTTTAGCTGTGTTGCCTCTGGTTGCAAATAACAGGAAACCTGAGTAAAAACAAAAAGCAGAAAGAAATTCCTTCCTCACATAAGGAATCCTGGTGGTAGAGTGGTTCCAGGATCCATGAATTTTTCTTTAGCTCTATCAACATGCCAGCGATGTTTAGGCCAAGAAGGGGTGAGTCCTGTGTTAGGCATTTCTTTCTTTCTTTTTTTTAAATTGGAATATGCTTGCTTTACAATGTTGTGTTATTTTCTTCTGTAAAGCAGAGTGAATCAACCACGTGTAGAGATATATCCTTCCCCTCTTGAACCTCCCCCCACCCCCCATCCCAGCCCTCTAGGTCATCACAGAACAACGTGCTGCGTTCCCCGTGCTGCACAGCAGGTTGCTGCCAGCTCTCTGTCTTACAAACGGCGGGCGGTGTGTATATGTCAATTCTACTCTCTCCATTTGGCCCACCCTCTCTTTCCTCCACTGTGTTCACAAGTCTGTTCTGTAAGTCTGTGCCTCTATTCCTGCCCTGAAAATGGGTTCATCAATACCATTTTTTCTAGAGTCCATATATATCATGTGATATCCTCTTTTCTCTTTCTAACTTCATTCTGTAAGACAGGCTCTAGGTTTATCTACATCACTACATTTCTTTGTTAACCACTTGTTCAGGTGTGTTGGTCCTGGCACATGCTCATACCTTTGTCTAAACTAGTCAGGAACAAAGAAGTATAATTACAGTGGTGGACTTACCGTTATTTCTTGCCTGAGTCTTGAGAGTGGCCCATGAGATGCAAGAGTACCAGATACATGAACAAAACAAGCTCTGTTGAGACGAAGAAGGGAATACCTAGGATTCTGCCATAGGACTGTAGAAGTACTTAGAAGTGAACCTTGGTTGTCTGATCCTTAAATTGTTTCCAGTTTCCAGAGCAGAGTCTTCTCCTGGTCCCTTTATTCTTAAGGTGCCTGGACTCCTCTCCCTCGTATCCTTGATTTCTCTCCCCTCCTCTCTCCACTCCTTCTCCACCATCCCTTCCCAGAGGCAAAAATAATCCCCTGTTTTCATGTCAAATAGCTTACCCATAATGCCTTGTTGCCTTGGTATTTTCCAATAGGGTCTCACTTTTTCCTTTTAGAAATTCATCAAGATGTATTCCCAAACAAAAACAGAGTGTTTCCTAAAAGAGTAGTCAGGGTGAGTTGGTATAGTAATTCACTTGTCTTACTCTTTACACAGTGAATTAACATAAGAATAGAATGAGAAATTGCATTAGAAAAATTTATTGGAAATCTTTATAACTGTAGTAGTGAGAATTTTCCATAGAAATAATATCATATACGGGATGTATGTATAAGGAATTGGTTCACACGGTTACAGAGGCTGGGAAGTTCCAAGATCTACAGGGTGAGGTGCCCATTGGGAACCTGGGCGGTGGAGGCTGATGATGTAAGGTGCAGTCTGAGTCTGAAGGCCTGAGAACAGGAGAGCTGATGATGCAGCTTTGGTCCCAAAGCCAGTAGCCTTGAGACGCAGGAAGAGCTTATGTTTCAGTTTCAGTCTGAAGGCAAGAAGAATCTTGTGTCCTGGTTTGAAGGCTGTCAGGAATGTCAGGAAGAATTCTTTTTTTTTTTTTTAACTTTGGGAGTGGGGAGGTTAGCCTTTTTGTTCAATTCAACTCTTTAATTAAATGAGGCCTATACACAGTAGGGAGGACAATGTGCTTTACTCTCTACTGACTTTAATGTAAATCTCACATAATATTTTACCAAATATCTGCATACTCTATGGTCCAGTCCAGTTGACACATAACAATAACCTATTGGTTGTAAGAATTCAGAGACCTGAAAGAAAAATGAAGGAATATCCTAATCTTCTTACCTTGAATGTCACTGTCCAAGGAGCAGACATATCATGGTTAAGGTTAACCTTGAGTCATGGTTAAGGTTTCTGGCAGTGTGGGAAGCCAGCCTATCCAGATTCTACTTTTCCTTCAGTCTTCTTCTCCCAGAAATGCCTTCTTTGACTTTCTGGATAAAGTCAGTCTCCTAAGTATTCTAATAGCTTCACATAGCAGTTGTAATGTAGTGTTAGTCACTCAGCCCTGTCTGACTCTTTGCAACCAGGTTCTTCTGTTCATGGAATTCTCCAGGCAAGAATACTGGAGTGGGTAGCCATTCCCTTCCTTCTCTAGGAGATTGTTCTGAGTCAGGGATCAAACACAGATCTCCTGCATTGCAGGCAGATTCTTTACCATCTGGGCCACCTGGGAAGCCCCAACCATATCAGATGCATATCCTTTATTCTATAAAGCTTTCATCTATTTTTAATCAAATAATCACAAAAAAATGATGAAAAAGATCGCTCCTGGCATTTTAACATTGCAGTTTCAATGCTGGGAATATCTGGTGCGTGGTAAACATTGCACGCGTGCCTGCGTGCTAAGTCTCTCAGTTGTGTCCGACTCTCCAGGACCCCATGGACCATAACCGCCCAGGCTCCTCTGTCCATGGGGTTCTCCAGGAAGAATAGTGGAGTGGGTTGCCATGCCTTCCTCCATGGATCTTCCTGACCCAAGGTTGGAACCCACATCTCTTGCATCTCCTGCATTGGGAGGTAGATTCTTTACCACTAGCACCACATGGGATGCTCCAAACACTGCATAGGTATCTGCTAAATAAATAAATGAGTAAAGCAAAGAGTTGTCTGAGGTAGCAGAGCTTGAAAAGGTAGTGTCTATTTAAGAAACCAGTGGTGAGCCTAAACTGGCATCTTCTGATTGGGAAAAAAAGTTATCCATGGAAACTATAAGATTAAACAGAAGTGTTAGCAAGGCAGAAATTAAGTGATGTTGCTTCCATATCACATATGGAGGTTGGTAGAATATTTAGATGGAGATGGATGTGCAACCAGCAGTTGGTCATGAAGAATTTGAGTAATGAAGGCAGAGAGATGGATTGGAGGAGGTTTGTGGTCATCTAGGAGAGATTGGAGGAAGATCTGTATAGGAGCTAGGAAGAAATGTCTATATTAAGAGAATAGGAGGATAAAGATATGTCAGTGGAAGAGGATGAGGAAGTATAATCAGAGACCTATAGAGAGAACTAGAATTTTAAAACCAGGAAAGGAAAGAGGAAGAAGGTATAAATGAAGTGGAATAGAGTTACAGCTTAAAAGGCAGCAAAAAGCAAAAGTCAAGGAGAGAGTGTCCTGAGAAAAGGCTTTCAGGATGGCAACTGTCTCTGTGGCTCCTGAGAGCAGAGCAGTGGTAAAGGTTGATTGCAAAGGATTTAGGAGGAGCTAGGCGAGGTGCAAGTGAAAATAGCAAGTGTGACCATTTCATTTGAATATGATGGTAATAAACAGAAAGTGAAAGATTGTGTGAAAACCAAAGGCATCTCCTTGAAGAAGTAAGAAATTTTTAGATTAGAAAAAGTGAATATGTCAGTCCATGGAAGGGAAAAGTGAAAATGTTAGTCACTTAGTCGTGTCCAACTCTTTGCAACCCCATGGACTGTAGCCTGCCAGGCTCCTCTGTCTATGGGATTCTCCAGGCAAGAATACTGGAGTGGGTTGCCATGCCCTTCTCCAGGGAATCTTCCTGACTCAGGGATTGAAACGGGGTCTCCCGCATGGCAGGCAGATTCTTCACCATCTGAGCCACCAGGGAAGCCCCCATGTAAGGGAAGGATGCATAAATAGAAGCTAAAATTAGTCTTTACAAATAAAGTATTTTGATGTATTAAGAATTTTGCTTTTTCAGGCCTTGTTTGTGTTTTATGGAAAATGAGAATACCTGAACAAGTCTCGTTTTCATCTCAGCTGCCTTCTTTGTAACAAATCAACCATGTCAGTTCAGCTTGTAAAATGGTTTTCCCTCTTGCCCAGAATCGCTGACCTTGAGATGATTTCAGTTGATGCCTTCTTTAACCTCATGTTGTTTGTGGTGGTAAGATTATCCTGTGTTCACTCTCAAACTAATTTCTTTTTTCATAAATTCTTGGCACTAAAAAATATCATAGGAAGGATGGCAAGACAAGTCACTGAGCTCAGAAAGGGAGATTTCTCAGAGCTCTGGCCACTTCCCACGTTTCCTGTCATTCTACTGTGGTCCATCCTTTGCTCTGACACTGGTGGCATCTCCATCATCTTGCACTTTCCAATCTTCTGACCCAATTCAGAGTGACCATTGTGTTAACCAACCAAGATCCTTGATCAAGAGAGACACTAAGGAGTTGTCGCTTCAATGTATTAATAGTTCTTTTTCTCCTAAGAAATTTGTGGAATAAAGAGATAATTTTGGAACTTGTGCCCTTGTAACCTCAAGACCTAAATTCAGCAAGTTCTAACTTAACTGGTACACTGGGTTCTCTGATCTCCTTTCTAGATGTAAGGTAATTGTTTTTTTCCCTTTTTTTCTCCCCTATGTTTCTCACTGTAAATAAAATTCCTTTTGCCTTTCTTTCTGAACCATTGATTTAAGTCCTTCACAAAATTTTAACTTAAAACCATCCTTGGGGTATTCAGTGAATGGCCTTTGAAGTAGTTTGGTAATTCTGAATTTTGTGGGAGTAGGTTTTATTCAAATAAAAATGGTTTGCTGTTCTTTTATTGTGCTTTTGAAAAAAGGTATTAGACTTAAAATGCAATGGATCCATGCAATAGCCTGCCTAAGGCCTGAATTTTCTTCACTTGGTCTTTTCTAAAGTGAATTACAGGAATGAGTTCTGTGTTAGCCTCTTCTTTGGTGTGCCGGTAGGTAAGGCAGTTATTGGAACTCTTCTGATTTTTGTTATATGTTAAGATGCAGACAAAATAAAGCTTTGGGGGAGTATTAAATGTTTCAAATATGAACACTTAAACAACAAACTGCCACAAAATCATAAATAAATTGCAAGAAAGTCAGTCTTCTGGAGAAGAAAGTTGGCTCTAAAGTTATCGGTGGGAGCAAGAGAGAAGTGAACAAACATATGTGCCTTTTGCTCCAGAAACTTTTTTTCTCCTTAGAATATGTGTAGGATATGACACACAGCATGGATGTAAGACTGTTCCAATGCCACTTACAATCGTGGCCTCCTTGATTTTCAGCAATTATGTTGGTGTCATATGTTTTACCCATTTTAGTATTTGCTTTTATTCTTAAGACCTGAACTGATTTTATTAGAACTGTATCCCTTTGTTATTATAATATTTCTGTATAGAAATTGCTAGCTGTATGACTTTTCTGTAACAGGTGTAAAAAGCAATTGTAATTATTGTTATAAAAATATGTCCTAAAAAAAAAAAATATGTCCTGAATTACTTCTCAGAGCCTTATTCATAATTCTTTAAGATTAGAGTGACCAGGAAATGATACCAGGTCCATATCACACCAAAAAGCTTATAGGATTGCATATATTTATATAGTGAAGAGAAATCTATGGATATGTATTAACATGCAGAATAAAATATAGCCTGATAGTGACTTTGGTAGGAAAGCAACTAGTTTAAGATAATAAAATTTTCTCTAGCTTAATATTAATCAGGAAAAAATATGATAGGTTTCATTTCTGGTATCTCACATTTTGTTGATTTGAAGAATTAGATGCAAGTGAGAATGAAAAGTTAGCTACCCATATTAGTGCTATGGGGAGAATTGTGCACCCCAGAGAAAAAAAAGCCTGGAGTCCTAACCTCTAGTACCTCAGAATGGGACCTTAATTGGAGATAGTCTTTATAGGGGTAATCAAGTCAGGTGGTGCTAGTGGTAAAGATTCATCAGCCTGCCAACGCAGGAGACGTAAGAGATGCAAGCTCGATCCCTGGGTTGGAAACGCGAGTTTCCCCCAAGAGGAGGAAATGGCAACCCACTCCAATATTCTTGCCTGGAAAATCCCATCGACAGAGGAGCCTGGTGGGCTACAGACCACGGGGTGGCAGAGAGTCGGACACGACTGAGCGACACAGCACACACAAGTTTAAAATGAGGGCATGACATAAGACAAGTGCTCGGGCCTGGTGCACTGGGAAGTCCCAGAGGAATCGGGTGGAGAGGGAGGTGGAAGGGGGGATCGGGATGGGGAATACATGTAACTCCATGGCTGATTCATGTCAATGTATGACAAAACCCACTGCAATGTTGTGAAGTAATTAGCCTCCAACTAATAAAAATAAATGAAAAAAATAAAAAATAAAATAAAATGAGGGCATGAGAGTGGGCGCTGATCCAGTAAGATGTGTTCTTATGAAAGGAGGAACTTTGGATGCAAACACAACCTTCGTGTGGCACTGTGAGGCTCGGAATTCACATGAAAATTGGAGTTCTGCTGCCCAAAGCCAGGGAACTTCCAGTAGCTAGGAGACATGCCTAGAACACACCCTGCCCTAGGTTCTTCAGAGGGAGCATGGCTCTGCCGTACCTTGATCTCAGACTTCTCGCTTCAAAACTATAAGAAAACAGGTTTGCGGTTAAGCCACCAATTGTGGGACTTTGTTACTGCAGTACTAGCAAACCCATACCACTAGGCTGGGTAACATCAGATAGCATATGTAAGCCTGCAAGTTTCATGCATGGGTGCGGTAGAAGCTTTTTCTCGCTCGTGCAGACATTAATGACTTTGCCTGAAGGACAGCCTTCCACACAGATGTTCAATGGCCCTGCTTCTTCCTATGCTAAGGCATCGTGGTTCCCAGAGCCTCGTGTCTTTTACTGACCTTCTGTAGGGGGCTAATCTAAAGATGTAAATGTAGGAGATGTAAAGAGGCTTGGGTTTGAATCTTGGGTCAGGAAGATCCCCTGGAGTAGGGCATGGAAACCCACTCCAGTATTCTTTTTTTTTTCCCATTTATTTTTATTAGTTGGAGGTTAATTACTTTACAATATTGTAGTGGTTTTTGTCATATATTGACATGAATCAGCCATGGATTTACATGTGTTCCCCATCCCGATCCCCCCCTCCCAGCTCCCTCTCTATCCCATCCCTCTGGGTCTTCCCAGTGCACCAGCCCTGAGCACTTGTCTCATGCATCCAGCCTGGGCTGGTGATCTATTTCACCCTAGATAATATACATGTTTCGATGCTGTTCTCTCTAAACATCCCACCCTCGCCTTCTCCCACAAAGTCCAAAATTCTGTTCTGTACATCTGTGTCTCTTTTTCTATTTTGCATATAGGGTTATCATTACCATCTTTCTAAATTCCATATATATGCATTAGTATATTGTATTGGTCTTTATCTGCTGTGGTACATATACACCATGGAATATTACTCAGCCATTAAAAAGAATTCATTTGAGTCAGTTCTAATGAGATGGATGAAACTGGAGCCCATCATACAGAGTGAAGTAAGCCAGAAAGACAAAGACCAGTATTCTTGACTGGAGAATTCCTCGGGGAGAGGAGCCTGGCGGGCTGCAGTTGATAGCCTTGCAAAGAGTCGGACATGACTGAAGCGACTTAGCATGCCCCCACTGTATCCAAACAACCGAGGCGGGGATGGAGGAGTATAGGAGGAAGGAAGGTTATATTTCATCTAGAACAGAAGAACATGATCCTATGAGTTTACCCTTGGAGCTCAGAAATGTATTAGTAATTCAAAAGCATTATCAACAAAAAATGTTGAGATATTTTAAAGCACTTTACATGTAACTACATATTTGTTCTATTTAACTGTAAATAGTTGGCACTAATATTAACTTCATTTATAATGAAGAAACCAAGGATCAGAGAGAAACTTGTCCAAGATCACACAGGTGACAGCAGAATCTGTCTTTAACTCCTACACTGTGGTGTCTCCATAACACACACTAGTGTCCTTATAAGTATTTGCAGGGTCCTCAGTCATGCCTGCCTGTGGTCCTCATTCAAACTAAAGTGAATGAATTCAGCCTTGGGAATAGCAGCCTGAATACTGTCTCATGGGGAAGATGACATTTGAAGACCCTCAGGAGAGAAGGAAGGGGCACAAGACAGGACCTTTGTTCACAGCCACGCTTTGCCTCAAAACACTTTAGCAGCCCAGCGGTTTTTGTTTTTAGAGTTTCCACCTTTCCTTTTACCCTCCTCCTTTTCTCTCCCTGTCATTTCCAATTTTCATTGAAGTTCCCAAAGCCTTTCTTCTCCTGCCCTCTACCATCTGAAAGAGTAAAAATCTCCACTGTGCTATTTTGTGAAATTCATTCCTACTTGGTCTATTAACCCCTTCGAGTGATTGCATATCTAGGTTTTCTAATTTAGAAATAGATCTGGCTGCAGATAAGGGTAACCCCCTCAGGTAAGCTCCTATCTTCTTTAAGTTTCTTTGATTTCTCTTTTGCTGCAAAGACTGGAGGTAGGCACTTAGGGCTGCTTTAAAGGCTGCACTCCATGAAAACCTCAGGCAGCCCGGTTCCTTTCCTCTCATTCCTCTGCTGCGTGTGGCCATTTCCAAGGGCATGTCCTATGCCAGACAGCCACTCTGGGTCCAGCTGTCTCATATGCATCCCAGCCAGCAGCAAAGAGGGAAGGGGAGGAGAGGACAAACCTCTATAGGACCTTCCTGCAGTTACCCACTTCACATGTAATTGTATTGTCCAGAACTTCGTCAAATGGCCATTCCTAAAGGGAGGCTTCCAGCTAAAAACTAGGGATTCCATTAGAGCAGGAAAATGAAGAGAATCAAGTAGATATTGGGGGACAAATAACTGTCTCTGCCACATGCTTAAACATTCTAACTGTGCAACCAAAATTTATTGTTCTGCTGAAGAAATATCAGGCATCACTTTGGGAGAACGCATTTTCTGTAAGTTGCCTTATGCTTGGCTCTGACTCATGGCTGCACTTAAAGTGGAACTTAGGATTCATCTTCTCAGGCTGTGGAGGGCTGGGGTTTAGGTTTAGTTAATAGGACCAATTGCTTTTTCTTTCTTTCTCTTTACTTTTAAGTACTGTTTGTTGTTGTTGTTCAGTCCCTAAGTTGTGTCTGACTCTTTGTGACCCCATGGACTGTAGCCCACCAGGCTCCTCTGTCCCTGGGATTTCCCAGGCAAGAATATTAGAGTGGGTTGCTGTTTCCTTCTCCAGGGGATCTTCCTGACCCAGGAATCGAAACTGTGTCTCCTGCCTTCGCCGGCAGATTCTTTATTCTTTACTACTGAGCCACCAGGGATGCCCAACATTAAGGACTCTTACATTCCTGCAAAGATTCTCAGGTTAGCAGGATGTAAGGGTCTCTCCTATTTGTCTTTTCCAAGCCTGTACCACCATCTCCATCCTACGTAAGCCCACGTCCGCTCACTGCCCAGGAAGACTGGTGCTTGAAAGGCATTTCCATCATTCCCGTCCTGCAGAGTCTACTCAGGTGAGAAAGTCAAATGGAAACATCTAAGCCATACCTGGGAGGTCCACGGTGGCAGTTAGAAGTGGGAAGGCATCTCACAAGCTTAGGTCCACAATGATATATTCTATGTCATGCTCACTGTCACAATATTTTTGTTACTTTATTCTCCATCTTTATGCTTTTTTTCTGCTCTCTTCATTAACAAGATTTATATATCACCCTAGGTGTGAGTAATATGCACTGAGGACTTAATTAGCATATCAACATAAGGTAATTTGTCTGACCAGTGAATACTGAATCTTAACTGATATGGAAATGAGAAATGTTTATTTATTTTTTTTGCCTTTTCCGGAAGAATACAAATTAAAATAAATTTCAAGTTGCATGATCCTTGGCCACTGTTTTCTCTGGAGACCCATTATCTTTATTAGTATGAGTTAAAACATTTGTATAAATGTATTTTGTTTATACAAATTATTTTGTATATCTGAGAAGCAAGAGGAAAAAAAATTAAAATCTCTTAAAAGACACAAAGGGAGACAGAATTCACTATTGAAAATTTTGTTTCATTACAGGGTTTTGATACATCTAATTGTCTGGTTGTGAGTATAAAATAGGTCATTTATAAAATAGGCCAAAATAATGCCCACAGAATGTGAAGAGGGAGGAGAATGTTTTCAGTTTAATAAAGTTAACATCTGGACAGTAAATAGAAGTGCTGTTTTTACCAGGGATTTTTTTTTTTTTTTCCTTGCAGGAAAATGATGCCAAGTTGTTTAGCTCTGCTACACTCACATTGACGATTCTAATTGCAAAATGAGTCATGGCTGCAATGCTCCTGTTGGATATATAAACCAAATGGACCTTCTGAGTAAAAACTGAGCCAAAACAATAAACCACTGATGTGAATGTTTTAACCAGTGGCTTTATTTTGTTTGCATAATTGAGCAAAAATAGAATATGTCCCTTTAATGACAATTTGTTTTGGTTATTTCATCAGACTCTTTAATATATATTTTTGTTATCTGGGTTATACTGGATTCTTTTTGTTCAGGACAAGGTAGATAGCAGGTATTTTCCAACATGAGTAATTTGCATGCAATAAACTGCATATATATATATGTATATATATAATTTTTAATTATGTGAGTTCCAGTTGCTCCCTCTATCTGCCTTTACTATGAGTTGTCAGACTTTTAGCTTTACAGAGTATTGGATTTTGATTTGAATTTATATTTTCCTGATAACTAATAATACTGAATATCTTTTCATGTGTTTCTTGACTATTCCTATATTGCTTTTAGGGGCATGTCTTATTTTTTGCTCATTTTTAAAAAACTAGGCTGATTAATTTACTACTGAATGTAAGTGTTCTTTGTTCTACATGTTTTCTAAATAGTTTCTCCAATACAGTGGCTTGACTGTTTGATGGTGTCATTATTTGAAGATCAAAAGCTTTTAATTTTGATGAGGTTGAATTTTCCAAAAAAATCTTTTATGGAATTCATGACCTAAGAAATTTTTACCTATCCAAAGGTCACAAAGATCTTCTCCCATGTTTCTTGTAGAAGGTTCATATTAGGTTTTAGATTTAGGTCTATGACCGATGTTAAATTGATTTTTATGCATCATGGGAAGTAAAGTTCCATTGTTAATTGTAAAGATATGGGTTATCCAGTCATTCAAGTGCCACTGAATGAAAAGACTCTCCTTTCTCCATTGAATTGCTTTGACAATTTTACCAAAAATTAATCGACTATTTGTGTGGATATACTTTTGCATTCTTTATTGAATTTTGTTATCTGTTTATATGTTTACTGTTTCTAAGCTGTCTTGATTATTATAGCAAAAGTTTTTTTTAATAGTAGTAAGTCTTCCAACTTTGTTCTTCTTTTAAATAAGTTCCCAGGCTATACTAGGTTCTTTTATTATCATATATATTTAAAAAATTAGTTGAACAACTACTACAAAATAAAGCATTAATTAAAATTGTGTTAAAGTCATAGATCAGTTTTGTTATAACTAACATCACAATGATATTGGATTTTCTAACCATCAGTTCAGTTCAGCCGCTCAGTGGTGTCCAACTCTTTGTGATCCCATGGACTGCAGCATGCCAGGCTTCCCTGTCCATCAGCAACTCCCAGAGCTTGCTCAAACTCATATCCATCGAGTTGGTGGGATATCCAGTCCTTTCATCCTCTGTTGTCTCCTTCTCCTCCTGCCTTCAATGTCTCCCACCAGCATGGTCTCTTCCAATGAGTCAGTTCTTCACATCAAGTGGCCAAAGTTTTGGAGTTTCAGCTTCAGCATCAGTCCTTCCAATGATTTTTCAGGACTCATTTCCTTTAGGATTGACTGGTTTGACCTCCTTACTGTCCAAGGGGCTCTCAGAAGTCTTCTCCAACACCACAATTCAAAAGCATCAATTCTTTGGTGCTCAGCTTTCTTTACGGTTCAACTCTGACATCCATGCATGACCACTGGAAAAACCATAGCTTTGACTAGATGGACCTTTTTCAGTAAAGTAATGTCTCTGCTTTTTAATATGCTGCCTAGGTTGATCATAACTTTTCTTCCAAGGAGCAAGTGTCTTTTTATTTCATGGCTGCAGTCACCATCTGCAGTGATTTTGGAGCCCAAGAAAATAAAGTCTGTCACTGTTTCCATTGTTTCTCCATCTATTTGCCATGAAGTGATGGGACCAGATGCCATGATCTTAATTTTTTGAATGTTGAGTTTTAAGCCAATTTCTTCACTCTCCTCTTTCACCTTCATCAAGAGGCTCTTTATTTCCTCTTCACTTTCTGCCATAAGGGTGGTGTCACCTGTATATCTGAAGTTATTGATATTTCTCCCGGCAATCTTGATTCCATCTTGTGCTTCATCCACCCCTGCATTTCCATTATGTACTCTGCATATAAATACGCAGGGTGACAATATCCAGCCTTGACATACTCCTTTCCCAATTTGGAACTAGTCCATTGTTCCATGTCTGGTTCTAACTGTTGCTTCTTGACCTGCATACAGGTTTCTCAAGAGGCAGGTAAGGTGGTCTGGTATTCCCATCTCTTGAAGAATTTTCCACAGTTTGTTGTGATCCACACAGTCAAAGGCTTTAGCATACACAATAAAGAAGTAGATAGTCTTCTGGAATTCCCTTGCTTTTTTGATGATCCAACGGATGTTGGCAATTTGATCTCTGGTTCCTCTGCCTTTTCTAAATCCAGCTTGACTATCTGGAAGTTCTCGGTTCACGTACTGTTGAAGCCTGGCTTGGAGGATTTTGAGCATTACTTTGCTAGTGTGTGAGATGAGTGCAATTGTGTGGTAGTTTGAGCATTCTTTGGCATTGCCTTTTCCTGGGATTGGACTGAAAACTGACCTTTTCCAGTCCTGTGGCTACTGCTGAGTTTTCCAAATTTGCTGACATATTGAGTGCAGCACTTTCACAGCATCATTTTTTAGGATTTCAAATAGCTCAACTGGAATTCCATCACCTCCACTAGCTTTGTTTGCAGTGTTGCTTCCTAAGACTCACTTGACTTCTCACTCCATGGTGTCTAATCCATGAACATGTTCTATTTATCCACTTAGGTGTACAAGTGATTTGTAGATTCACTGAGATTTTTGCAAACAGAAATAGTTTTACTTTTCCCTTCTGATTGAGATGCCTTATGTTTCTGTTTTTTGCCTTACTAGAATAGCTAAGACTTCAATTATAAAATTAATTAGAAGTGGTGAATATAGCAGTCTTGCCTTAATGATTTTAGGGGAAAATATTTCAATATTTTCCCATTAATTATGATATTAGCTATGTATTTTTAAGTCAGGTTGATGAAAATCTTTCTATTTCCAGTTGGCTAAAAATTTTAATTGTGAATGTGTTGAATTCCATCAGCTACCTTTTTTGCATCTACTGAAATTATTTGAGGTTTCTCTTTTGCAATTTCAATAGACTAAATTACATTTTTAACTGTTCAACCAGCCTTGAATTCCTATGATAAAGCATACTTAGTAGCAATGTATTACATATATAGATTCTATTTGTTAATATTTTGCAAAGGATTTTTACATCTGAGTTTTGTAAAATTTAGGGTTTATAGACCAGAAAATTTAGCCCAGTGTGTCAATATTTCTTCCCTTTTTAAAAACAATATATAAGGTGAGTGTAGTTTTTTTCTTGAATATCTGATAGAGTTCACCAGAAAACTATTCTATTGTCACTGCTGAAATTTTTTTTATAACAAATTCAATTTCTTAATTGATGTAGAGATATTAAATTTTCCTGTTTTGTTTTTTGTCATTCTAGAAGGGCATTTTTCAGGGCATTTATCCTTTTAATCTAAGCTGTCAGACATTGAAAAATTCCTTATTTAGTATTAGTAAGATCTAAATTGATCCTTTTTTTATTTCTGATATTAGTAATTAGATGCTCTCTTTTTGAACTGTGTTTTCATATTCAAAATACAAGTGCTCGGGCCTGGTGCACTGGGAAGACCCAGAGGAATCGGGTGGAGAGGGAGGTGGGAGGGGGGATCGGGATGGGGAATACGTGTAAATCTATTGCTGATTCATGTCAATGTATGACAAAACCCACTGAAAAAAATATATATATATCTCTTATTGGAAATATTTTCTGTTGGGTGGTGATTTTGCTTTTGAATCCATTGTGACAATCTCTGACTTATAATTAGAGTGTTTGTATTATTGCTGTTTAATGTGATTATTTATATGTTTAGATGATATTTTCCATTTAATTTTTTCTGCTTATATACTTTGCTTTAATTGTTTTTATGTTCCCCCTTTTCTTTCTTAAAATTTTTTATGCTTTTAGACTTTTTTAGTTTTTTAAAACATAAACTTATTATGTTTTAGACTTTCTTTTTATATATCAACTTATATATTGTTATACCTCTTTAACATACAGTCTATATATTATTACAGGTTTTTAAATTTTTTTTTTTTTGGAGAAAACAGTATAATACATAGTCTTTCTCAGATTACTTAGAGTTAGTATTGCATCATTTAATGTAAAATTAGAAAACTTGCAACTATATAGATCTTTTCAATATGTATACAATTACAATGTTTGTATGTGGTAAAATATTACTACAGAAAACATTGAAAACATCACAAAACAATGCTTTAATTTTTATTTTAAAAAGTCATAGGTATTTTGTGGAAATTGAGAAAAATCAGTCAGATATTTACCATTTCCAATGCTTCTTGTTTTTTCCCTGAAGATCAAATTTTTCTCTGCAAACCTTTCTTTTAGCCTAAAGAAATGCATGAAGTATTTCTTATAGTGAGATCTGCTGTTGAAATATTTGGTTGGCTTTTATCTTAAAATCCCCTTTCTTCACCTTCAAATATTTTTCACTTGGCATAGAATTTTGCATTGACAACTTTTTAAAAAATTTCAGTTCTTTAAATATATTGTTCCACTGTCTTTAGTTTCCATGGTTTCTAATGAGAAATTTCTGATTATTTGCACTGTGATTCCACTGTAAGCATTGCATCTTTTCTTCTTCTGACTAATTTCCAGTTTCTTTTCTTACCTTTGGATGTTTTGCAGTTTGAACTTTGATAGACATTTTTTTTCTTTGAATTTTCCTTTTTGGGGAATTTTCTGACCTTCTTTGAATATATAAATTTAAAACATTCACATATCCTGGGAGGTGTTTGGACATTTTAAATTTAAACATCTTTTTCCTGTCCTATTTTCCTTTCTTTTCTTCTGAGGTAGAACTGGTATCTAGAGCAATTCTCCCCAGCTGCTTGTGGTGGACAGAACAGGCCAATGAAACAAATTTCTTTTGTTGCGGCATTCCGCCTAGGGTGGGTTGTGTCAGAGGGTCTCGCGTGGGGTCGTATGAAGGGCGTCTTATCTTTGGGCTTCCCAGGTTGCTCTAGTGATAAAGAACCTGCCTGCCAATGCAGGCGACATAAGAGACGCGGGTTTAATCCTTGGGTCGGGAAGATACCTCAGAGAAGAGCACGGGAACCCACCCCAGTTTTCTTACCTGGAGAATCCTGTGGACGGAGGAGCCTGGCAGGCTACAGTCCATGGGATCAGAAAGAGTCAGATATGACTGAGCGACTTAGCACGCACTCATTGTCTTATTCTGCATTGGTCAAATCTTTACATTGTCCGGTATAAGTTCCAGAAGTAAAGGAAAATGTGGAAAACTTTAAGAGAATTTAGAATAACCTGTGACAATTGAAAAATACAGAAAAATAAGGTACGGCTTATAAGTCAGAAGCATGGGCTATTTAGCCTGGACAGAGGATAGTCCCTGAAGGAAAGGAAACAATTCTGGCTGACCCGGAGGATGGGGTCCAGGTGTGCTATCAGGCTTCTCTAAAGATGGCAACTAAATGGTGTACTGGAAGGATTTTTCATGCTATGTGCATCCATCCCTGGACTAGATCATGAAAAGATTTTGTAAACAAAATTCTTTTACTAAGAATTGAAAAATAAGACAGTTTTCTGTGTGTCTAGACTAGTATATATACAGTCCCTACAGAGGATGTAGGTGCTGACTCTTTTGATCTCTCAAGGTCCTTTTCAACCCTATCATTCTATAATTCTATAATTAATTAGTGAATGAGACGATCATTTAATTAGTGTTACAATTAAATCTGCCTGAGGAATGCTTATATCCCTGGCCTTCCTGAAAAAGCTGTAGATGTGGTTTCCTTGAAAAGACCCTTTTGGGAAGGAGTTAGAGGTAGTCTTGCTGAGTTATCAAAGAATCGCCTGCCTTTTGGCATCACTGAAAGACCATTTTGTTTATCATAGGACAATGCTTGATAGAAAATTAGTTATCATATACAATAGCATGGCAAGAGATCAACTGCTTTGCTTTTGGCAAGAGCTAATGATTTTCTTTTTGCCAGACAAGCATAATGTATGATTTTGCCTTTCACTTTTCACAAAATAAAAAAAAAAATTTGCATACATTTCTGCAAGAGTGAGCCATAGTATTAAAGAAAAACTAAGAATCATCTAAAACAATAGCTTAGCATAAATTAAAAAAAAGATTGGATATAACTCAGCACAACAAAAAATACTAGACCTGCCTCATTGCACTGAATTTCTGCAGAGCATAAAACTTTCATCAGAAAACAAAACAGTGGAAATAATAAATGGATACTATAAATTAAAACGGTGCAATTACAAGGAGGCATCCCACCAAGAATTCTTTGTACAGTGTGTTCTTGTTGCATTAAAAGATCTCTTTTTTGTTTTGCAAAACAAATTTTACTCTCCAAATTAAAGAAAATATTTTTGATATGCATGATTATAATGGGCTCTTGAATGAAGACTCTAAGTCTTCTGCAAAATAGAGAATCTGAATATTCCTAACAAGACACAATCTAATACAATAAAGCTCTCTTATTATACAAAGCTCTCTTTTTCTCCATTCAAATGATTTCCCAGGGATGGACTTAAATCCAGACTCATTATAACATTTATATTATTCCTATTATTATTGTGGTTAGAAAGTATAGTTGTACTTCATGAAAAGGAAGGACGTAATAGCCATTGTTAAAAAGAACTCAGAGGGGTGTGAAGCAGCTTTTTTAGCTCTCTAAAGATAAAAGTATCAGTTCGTTTAATCTAAATACATTTGGATGCCTCTTGGCTGTTACTTTTAACCCATGTTGACTTATTCTAATTTTCATGGATGATTAATATGGCACACCTTCATCCAATAATGATAACTGAACTTTTCTAAATAAAGTTCTCTGCTAAATTATTCATCCACAGGCAAATTTGTTTAGGGAGTTTGAGAAACTCTCTCTTGAGAAATAGAACCATTCTTTTACAATCAGTTGAAAAAAAAAAGGAGTAAGTAAGCATACTGAACATTTCATATTATCAGTTCTGTTTTCCAATCTAAATTTTCTATTGACTCAGTTGGAACGTGAATACAAAAACATCTCCCTTCTATTTACAAAGTAATTATCTGGTATTTGTGGTGGATAATTAAATGATGACTTAAGTTTTCATCCATAAGTTGGAGTGCTGACTCATTTGGGCTAGCATGTTATGTGATCTTTAAAATGAAATGATTCTGTGGCACTAGGCCAGGAGCCCTGTAACACACATATTTCTGGATCATCAGCTGCTGTTATGGCTGCTTCCACTTCAGTCACCCTTTATTGGCTTAATAGCAATATTAGGATTGCCATTGATTCAGAAGGAAACACCAGGAAGAAGATAAAGACCAAATACGAGAATAGTTTCAGGATGGATATTTATTATTTGCTAAATATTCCTCTCAAACCTAGCCTTCACCATAGACTACTATATGGTAGTAATTTGCCTGGTACTATTTTATATTTGAAAGAACTAGTTAAAATAATTCTAATTTTTGTTTTGTATTTGGAACAGTAAGAACTTAGTTACTTGGAAACCCAACATAAATTTCTGCAACCCATGGTGACTTTTTTTTTTAAGAAATAAAGGGCAAGAAAAGTGAATGGAAGTATTTCTAAAAACATTATGTAGAGTGTACTACAGGGAAAATGCAGGTTCTCTGGTGGCTTGGATAGTAAGGAATCTGCCTTAAATGCCAGAGACCGGGGGTTGGGTCCCTGGATTGGGGAGATTCCCTGGAGAAGGGAATGACTACCCACTCCAGAATTCTTGCCTGGAGAACTCTGAGGACAGAGGAGGTGGCAGGCTACAGTCCATGTAGTCACAGGGTCAGACACAACTGAGTGATTGACACTTTCACTTTCACTTCACTTTCATGGGGAAAGCTGGTATTCAGGCTAATTTTGTTTCTTCAGGTTTTATGCAAATTTGTTTATGTGATAGCCAAACTGGACATATATTGCCTCATTTTTCTGGTGACTTTCACGCCCACCTTGTTAGATCCTGGCATACAGCTGCTGGTTGCAAGCTCCCACCCGGAAGAAGGTGAGGTGTCCATACTTGCACTGCCTGTAACTCCAGAGTCAGCTTGAAAGGTGAATAGAGGGACTATCAGCCTTGGGAGAAATAAAATTTGCCTTCTTCGGAAAATGTTGGGAACCTTGTCTTAAGTTTTGTACAAGGAGCTATAATAAAATGACGACCTTGAGATACTGTAAGATGGCTGGAACATTTTTGCATTTCACAAGGGAATGTCCTTTTTTAAAGCAGAACATAAAGACTTTTAGAGGTTGTATTAGTTTGAGTTTCATCAAACGCAGATCCTGAAAGAAAGCTTTGAGGAGTAGATAGTTTGTAAGATGATCCCAAAAGTGCTGTTTTGTGGTGAAGAAGGGAGGCAGGGCTGGAATGAAAGACAATCAAACATATTTTAGGGAGAACACCATGGCCGAGGGAAGTGGGGGCTTTAGCGCAGTGGCTGCTGCTGCTAAGTCACATCAATTGTGACCGACTCTTTGTGACCCCATGGACTGTAGCCTGCCAGGCTCCTCTGTCCATGAGATTCTACAGGCAAGAATATTGGAGTGGGTTGTCATTTCCTCTTCCAGGGTATCTTCCCAACCCAGAGTCAGATCCATGTCTTTTACATTTCCTGTAGTGGCAGGAAGATTCTTTACCCATGGGGACCCTTGTAAAAACTGTAGAACCCACTTCAGAATTTTCCTGTGGTTGGATGAGGAAGCTGGAAGCTTTATCCACCAATTCCTACCTCTTTTGTTTGAGGCTTCCCTTTGTGGTGTTAATGTCTTGATATTTCTGGCCCCTCCTTAGTGTAATCTGAGCACACTCTGTTGCCAGCAAAATCATTCTGGGAAACAGATGCTTGGAACCATGGTGTATAAAAGAGCTGTGAGCAGGTCAGTGCTGGCTTGGGGCAAAGGGAGGCAGATAGAGCACCCATAGGTGTATATTGCTATCTATGAAGGAGAGAGGGGCTTTCCAGATGGCTCAGTGGTAAAGAATCCGCCTGTCAATGAAGGAGACATGTGTTCAATTCCTGGCTTGGGAGGATCTCCTGGAGAAGGAAATGGCATCCCATTCCAATATTCTTGCCTGGGAAATCACATGGACAGATCAGCCTGGTGGGCTACAGTCCATGCGGTTGCAAAGAGTCAGGCATGACTTAGCAACTAAACAATAGCAACAGAACTAGAGAGAACACCTAGGAAGCCAGCATCCTCTGCACCCACTGTATAGATGAGGACTTAATCAGGAAGACAGAACTGCAGTGCTTTGTACGGAACAGGGCACTGGTGGCGTGTGGACATACTCAAACCTGCCACAACTTCCAACCTCTATAGCAAAGGTGACCCACAGAAGACGCTGGTGCTCTTTGCTAAAGAACAACCCAGAAAACTGGCCCCAAACTAGAGACGCTAACGGAGGAGACAGAGAGGCTGTTCAGGAACTGTGGGTGCAACTGCTGGATCCCACCAAGAATGCAGCCAGGAGATGAGCAGCCACGTGCATGCCAGGCAGCCATGCCTGGCACTCCGTGTCAACCTTCAGTAGAAAGTAGCTACTTCATGCTTACTTCTGACTTCCAAATCTCACCAAAATTTCTCTTGTGGTCCCTTCTTACCGCAAACAATAAAGAGAAGGGATTTCTTAGCATTCCACCAAGTTCACAGGCTGCAAAGTCACCGCACCCATGCTCTATCAGTTACATTCTCTTTACCAGGAAGGGTAAGGGAAATGTACACATACATTCATAAAATCGAGGGGACAAACAAACTTGCTCACTCCTGATTTTTTTTTTAAGCTCTACAATTTTAAAGTTTTTAGAAGTCTAGAGATACTTGACTGAAATAATCCTCTGAGTTAATCTTTATATTAACAAAAAGATTATTTAATTTCTCATGGTGTTGGATCATCAAGGTTTTATTTGATTAGGTGTAGTATGTGTGGAGGGCAAGTGGATGTCTCTTTGTGGGCTTCATCAAGGCATGAACTTCATATTTCCCTGGAATTTCCCACCTACCACCCCCAAAAGCAGACACTCTCATTATGGGTGAGCTTGAACTACTCACCACAGAAAGTAAATGGAGTTTTATGAATCCTGTTGGTCTTTTTGGGGTACTGGTTCATTTTCTAATCTATTACTGTTGTACTTTTAATGATTTTTCATAAGTTGACCATGACTTAAGTGATGGTCTAAAGACTTTCTTGGTTTAAAAAAGTCTTTTTTTTTTTTTTTTTTTGAATTGGCCATGAGAATGTCAATGAACTCAGAGCAAATGCATGGTTTTCTTCTAACTCAGGCTGGAAAAGCACTGTGAAATTATTGTGCCCACAAGAAACCTGAAGGTGAGGTACAGTTATTTTGGACTCTTTAATATTATACTTACAGAGGACCTGGGGGAGTAATTTAAGCAACTGAAGGTAAGGTGTAAATCACAGTGTAAAGGTGATGGTACAGTGCTGACAGAGGGCAGAGGGAAAATCTCAGGTTAAGAAGAGTGGACAGAGGAGCCTGGTATTCTGCAGTCCATGTTGTTGCAAAGAGTCAGACACAACTTAGCGATGAAGCAACAACATTGGAGCTGGCTTGAACATGCTTATATGAGCTGATTGTGGGCAACTTTTCCAAATCTCAGTTTAGTGATATCACATTGGTAACTCAGAAACACCCATGGTGAGAGTATCTGTACTACAGAATTATCTATTTATTTTCAATTGGAGGATACTGCTTTACAATACTGTGTTAGTTTCTGCCACACATCAACATGTATCAGCCATAAGTATGCATATGTCCCCTCTGTCTTGATCTTCCCTCTGTACTACAGAATTCGGAAGGCACTGCAAGTCAGGTACACCCTTGCCCTGAGCAGCCTGAGAGATGATGGTTAAACTTTTACCAGCACATGACTGGCTAAGTGTTTATGAAGTTACCTGGTTTTCTTTTTTTCATATTTTGCTCATGCCTTTCTATGCACTGGGTGTTGAATGGTGGTTGATGAACGCGCTCTCATTCCAGGATCTGAATTCAGGCCCTCTGCAGCCGATCGTTCTGCACTATTATTTGTTCCACGTCCTGTGCATACCCGCAGCTCAGCACCAGGGTGATGACCAACACGGCTCTTGTCTTCATGGGGTTGACATCTCCAGAGGGTCTCAGCCTTGCTACTCTTGATGTTTTGGACTAGATGGTTCTGTTGTGGAATATTTAGCCGCATTGCTAGCTTCTGTCCACTAGGTGTCAGTAACTACTTCCCCCAGTTGTGAAAAATAAAAAAATGTCCCCATGTTGGGAAATTAACCCTGAATATTCATCGGAAGGACTGAAGCTGAAGCTGAAGTTCCAGTACTTTGGCCACCTGATGTGAAGAGCCAACTCATTGGAAAAGACCCTGATGCTGGGAAAGATTGAAGGCAAGAGGACAAGGGGGCGACAGAGGATGAGATGGTTGAATGACATCACCAACTCAGTGGTCATCAGTTTGAGCAAACTCCCGGGCATAGAGAAGGACAGGGAAGCCTGGATGCTGCGGTCCATGCATGGGGTCACAAAGAGTCAGACATGACTTAGCGACTGAACAAATAAAATGCCAAGTGTACCCTGGGGCATAGAGTCACCCTGGTTGAGCATCCCTATGATAAACAGCTGTAATGTAAGAGAATCTAGTTGTATGAGAGATGTTGGAACTTGACTAGATACAATTGTCATCACTGTTTCACAGAGGGAGAAACTGGGCCACTCTGAGTAAGAAGTCACTCATGTAAAACACATTAAGTAGTCAAAGTAGGATTATATCTCATGTCTTCTTGACATCACAAATAATTCTTAAACTGGACACACAGGGGAAAAAACTGGCTAGGTAACTAGAAATGATACAAACTTATAGAAAAAAATTGTTAATTGTCAAGAACAGCAACACAGATTTTAGGAAAGAAATTTTAAATATTTATTAAAAATATGGGTAGTTATATTATGGTGAGAACCCATCTATAAGTAAATAAAGCTCAAGTTTTCTAGAAATAAAATTCTAACAAGGATTGCCTGGGTGGTAGAGTGGATAAAAGTCTGCCTGCCTATGCAGGGGACACAGGTTTGATCCCTGGTCTGGGAAGATTCCTCATGCCATGGAGAAGCTAAGCCTGTGCATCTAGAGCCTGTGCTCTGCAATAAGCAAAGCCCTCGCTTGCGGAAACTAGAGAGAACACTCATGCAGCAAAGAAGATCCAGCGCAGCCATAAATAAATAAATAAAATTATAAAAAAAATTCTAGAATATAATTGCAAAGGATTTTGATGAACAGGGAAGGGGAATCCTTAAATCTTCCTGTGGCTGTGTGACTCTTTAGAGGCTTCCTGATGAGCTCACACTGGATGAGGACACACCTAAGGCATGAAGGGCATGATCCTGAATCTTGAGGCATGACACCCATTTTTAAAACTGATTTCAGGAGGTGACGTTCAATAATTGGTTAATTCCACAGAATATTGTTTTGCTTTTGAAAGTGAAAGTCAGTCGTGTCTGACTCTTTGCAATCCCACGGACTGTAGCCCGCCAGACTCCTTTGTCCATGGGATTCTCCAGGCAAGAATACAGCAGTGGGTAGCCTTTTCCTTCGCCAGGGGATCTTTCTGACCCAGGGATCAAAGCCAGGTCTCCTGCATTGCAGCAGATTCTTTACTGTCTGAGCCACTAGGGAAGCCCTGAGTTTTGCTTTTATCTCATGCTAAAATAAATTTTGTATTACTGTTCTGTACACATTTTTAAAAGAACATGTTACCTGTTGTCTTAGAACTTTCTAAGTATTAACATTTAAATTAAATTAAAATCAAATTTTTTTTAATTAAAAAAATTTTTCCCCACTGTACCATGTGGTTTGTGGGGTCCTAATTCCCCAACCAGAGACTGAAACTGTGTTTCCTGAAGTGGAAGTATGTAGTCCTAACCATTGGACCACAGGGGAATAGACTTGAGACTTGCAAAAAAAAAAAAAAAAAATGCCAGATAAAACAAAAGACTCTTTAAAGCTACATTTGGAGCAAGAGAGAAACAGAGAGGCCCTCTGCCTGGAGCAGATGGTTTGATGCTAACAGATGATGCACAGAAAGCACAGCCCTTCAGTTCAGTTTTGCTCAGCCTGTTCCATCAAGGAAAATCCTGTTCCAATGGGGAAGATACTTGAGAACAAATATTTTGAAAGAAATCAAAGCCTAAGAAATTGAAGAAGTCATAAAGCACCTGTTTTAAATGTATTAAAATTCAGTTTCATCTTTGTTCATTCATTCCTCAAATGTTAACACATTCATACACTGGACTGAGCAATGAGAAATGGTCATTCTCAGTTCCTGTATTTTAGTGGAAATAAGCAAATGAAATTCACTGGAAAATCTTACACATCTGGTGTTCCATGTACCATATGAGGGTCATGTATAGGATTCAGTGGGGGCTCAACCTGGTGTGAAGAAGGGAGAATGTTAGATTATGGTCTTCTCAGAGTCCTTCCCCAAATGAGATGGATTTAACAAGGTGGAAAAGTGATGGGTAAGGATGGAAAAGGATGCTGCTGATATAGAACAATGAATGCTCATGGGCCAAACATTACATCATGGACTCCTGAGGGACTCTGCCTGTGTGAGGACACAACCACTGCTCGCACGTTTTGAGAAACCATGGTGACCGGAAGTAGTTCCGGAAGACTGAAGATGATTAAAAACATGATTTTCAAAAATAGGGTATGCAGAAGAACTGTTCTTCCTATTCACATCTTAACTGACTCACACATTTGATACACTTTGTACCAGGCACTTAAAAATAAAAGAAAGGCCTGTTTCACACGTGGGTTTGTTCATGAAGGCAGAAGAGGTCACAGTGATACCTCTCCTCCTCCTCCCACGTCTGGCTGTGGTTGGGATGTTTGTTTCTAGGTTCAGATTTTCTTTCTTTCTGGGATCACCTTATGACACTTAATGATTCTGGTGGGATATGCTTGGAGGATTGTGTGCTAGGTGATCAGGCCCACCACCTATGGTCAAGCAGGGTACCAGTAGGGTACCAGCTGTTGGGCCCACAAGTGGAATGATTAGGTGCAGGGACACTCAGCTAGTAGAACAATTTAAATTAATGTTTGTAGATGTGTTTCCACTTCCCAGCAGGAAGTCTCTAGTGTGGTAAGGCAGGACTCTTTCATTCTGTTTCAGCAGCACTATTTTGGCATTGAAATGCAGTGGCCAGTATTACAGAGGATAAATAATGAGGAGAGATAGATTGTAAGTTGAATGAGAGTCAAAATTAAACAACTGCCAGCTTGCAATGAAAGACCAAAACACAGAATGTGAAATTTATCACAAGTTGAATATAAGGGTCTGAATTTTGTTTGGAAAAAAAAAATAAATTTTGAGTATAGGCTAGAAGAGACAAAGCAATTTATGTATAATATAAGAAGGCTTGTAAAGTTTAATTAATCATGAGCTCAATATAAACCAGTAATGCAATGTGGCTGCTGAGAAAACAAAGGTGAGATTTCTTTTCTCTTGAAATTTTTCTCTCTGGATGATTCGCAAATTAAAAAAACTAAGAAATGCTTATTTTAAAAAGTGAAATCAAAATAAAATTCTAAAAGGACGTAAAAAGGAAATGCTAATCCTCCCCTTGTTTCTAGTTCTTGGTCCCCTCCCGACAAAAGATTATCCTCCCAGAAATGTCAACAGTGATGCAGTGAGGAAACCCCTATTAGCATATTCAGAGTATTTCTCTGCCTACCTGGGTGCTGGAAATGACTCCCAAGTACATTTTTCATGCCAGAGTTTCTCCTTCTATAAAATGGGGATAGTAATAGTACCTACTTCGAGAGTTGTTATGAAAATTAGATTAAATAAAATATGTAAAGCATTTAGACCATCTAGCAGAGGTCAGTGCAAAGCAAGACTTTATTCAAAATGCTGCAGCCAAGGAAGGCACTGAAGGAATGTTCTGCCTTGGGGGAAAAGGAAGGAATTTTTACAGAGCTTGAGCAAAGAGGGGTCAGTGGAAGTTCAGCTAGTTTGGGGAGTAGGTGCTGATAAAAGGCTCCTCCTCAGAGGAGAGTTGGTCTTCTGGGCTGCCCACTGTTGGCTGAGCAATTCAGGGTTTATCAAGAGGAAGTGGGAGGAAGAGATGAGGCGCTAAGGCCACCGGAGGGCAGGATGGAAATCAGTCAGTCCTTTGTGTGCCTGCTAAGTCGCTTGAGTCTGTCTGACTCTTCTGCAACCCTATGGACTTAGCCCACCAGGTTCTTCTGTCCATGGGATTCTCCAGGCAAGAATACTGCAGTGGGTTACCATGCCGTCTTATGGTCTTGGCAGGTAAAAGATGCTCAAAAATGTTGTAGATGTCATTCTGATCTCTTGACATCCTAGGCTGATTCTCTGTAAAGCGTCTCACCTCTGGGAGCCATTTGGAAACAAGGCAGAAGGTCTCCATGCTCTTGGGGCTCACAAGGAACCTAGCGATCGAATTACACCCTTCTGAGGAGGGAGTGGCTCCCCTTGGCACTCCATCACCTTTTTGTGGAAATAAACAAAGACCACTTAAATGAGAAACGCAAAGTCTATCAATTCAGAGCTTGCTGTGTATGGGAGTTCCACACTCACCATCACTTGAGTTTTGGCAGGGACCCAGCAGCGAGGTGGGATGGCTGGGCTCTGCCCTGATGGAAGCTGTGGGCACAGGGATGCTGGAGGCGACTAACTAGGAGCAGCGGATCCATGTGATCAGCTAGGGGTGTGCATTTAACTTTCCGTAATTGATTCTAAGTTGGAAGCGGAGAAAAAATTAGGGAAGCTCTTGGTTACCAATCAAGTTACCTATTTGGGGCCAATAGGTAACAGATGTTTTTGTTTGGCTTCCTGGATTGCTAATAAAAATGGTTACATGGCTTTCTGAAAGTCTGACTTCTAGTAGACTGGCTTCTTGGGTGATTTATTGTAGATAAGGAGTTGGTGTCCTGAGTAGGTTGTGGGTCAAAGTTCTATTTTCATATATCTATTTTTATATAGAGTCCAAACTTTGTCCATTTATACCTTCAGATTCAGACTCTAACTTTGTTTTTCCTCTCATTGTCTCTTCCTTTATAAGCTCTAGTTATTTTATCTGGTCTGGGAACAGGATAAAAAAAAATTGCCTTTAATTGATTGAGTATTCATTCAGGTTTACTGTTTCTAAAATAAATTTTATGATATAAAGGGCTAAGGAATTTGATGCTCATTCTTGAGACCTGATTCTTAACATTCAGAAGCTAAGGATTGCACATTTTGGTTCTCTTCTGTCTTCCTAGGGACAATGACAAGGGCTTCCCAGGTAGCTCAGATGGTAAAGAATCTGCCTGCAATGCAAGAGACCTGGGTTCAATCCCTGGGTTGAGAAGATTCCCTGGAGAAAGGAATGGCTACCCAATCCAGTATTCTTGCTTGGATAATACCATGGACAGAGTAGCCTGGCAGGCTACAGTCCATGGAGTCACAAAAAGTCGGACACGAGTAAATAACTAATACTTACTGACATATGGTCAATAACAAGGATTTGATAAAGGACAACATGTGAAAGGGAAATAAAAAGCTAAATAGTCCATAGCAAACACATATGACATAAGACTTACTATATTTGCTTTATGTAATACCAAGTTCCTCTCCATAGAAATGTTAGGGGAAGCACACTGATTGAAACCGCCCACCCTGGTCAGGCACCATAGTAACCGTTTGCATGAGTTGTTTTATGACAGGAGATCCTGATAAGGAATACGGAACTAATAAGCCACCACCAGCCGGAAGAGTTCGGGAAAGGTCAAGAGGAGACACTACCTGTCCGTCCACTTCCCAGAATCCCTCTTGCTAGCATCCATCTTGGCTGAGCAATGCGTGAGCCACCAGGAAAGACTCTGAATTAGAATGATTGGCCAAAGACCACCTGGAAACTAATCCCATCACCATAAAACCCAAGAGTGCAAGCCACGAGGCAGAGCAGTTCTCCTGGGTTCCCTTACCCTCCTGCTCTCCACCCGGGTGCCCTTTCCCAATAAAATCTCTTGCTTTGTCAGCACGTGTCTCCTCAGACAATTCTTTTCCAAGTGTTAGACAAGAGCCCAACTTCGGGCCCTGGAAGGGGGTTCCCCTTCCTACAACAGAACTTCCAAACAAATCAAGCATGATTGAAAGAATTGTTTAAGAACAAGATTTTAGAACCAGGATATTGGGTCTAGAATGAGACCTGGTGATAAATGGGGTTAGGAAAGATTGGCTTAAAAAAAAAAAGACTATACATGAATTGCTGACTTGAATTCATTGAACTTAATATTTTATCTTCTTTTTAGGCATACTTGTCAGTATGTACAGGTCAGTTTTCTTATAGATTGTGGTATTTGCTATAGGTCTCTGAGTGCATATGTTGATGAAGTTACTATCCGGATGCTAAAACCAAAAGGTAGTTCAAATGAGTTCCTTGAATGTTGGCACATGCATCCTCTGTAATTTCTCATCAGGGTGATTAGTCTACAGTTAATTTCTACTTGAAATTCTCACAGGGCACTGGCATTTTCATTTCAGGATCAAGTTCATTTTTTTGTAATGCAAGTGCTGAAGCATGGTTATAGCATATTTTCTTGACCATTACTGAATAAATACAGATTACCAAATAAATGAGAGCTCCAATAAGTTGGAACTTTTGTCATGTTTATTCCATTTGATTTTGAATTAAGCAATATTTCCTAAAATATTTATAAACTAACTTTTGGATGGTGCAAATGGTAACATTTAAAGATAAGGATATTAATATTATAGAAGTACGTGATAAAAATAAACCATGGGGAGTAGCTTTTCAAGTATCCCTATCATGCCGGCACTAATGAGAGATTTTTGAATAAATACATTTTGCATGTGACATTTAAAGCAGTTGATTAAAGGAAAGGACAGATTGAAAGTGAGCCAGAGCAGAGATAAGATTGGTATTTGGTATAGTCTCTCTTTTCTCTTTATGATTGCATTAGTGAGCTATTGATGGACAGTGGCTCACGAAGCCTTCCTTGTAACCTGCTGGGATGCTTACAGTTAAATGGTTGCTAAGTTCTGTTTCCTTGGTCCTAATGTCTCTTCTTAAATAGCTTGGGGTGTATAAGAGGTGTTTTTATTGGTTTGTATGAGTGCAGTTGCTTTCAGAAGACTTACAATTTGACTAAAGGGGGCATCTGTAAAAGATATGCTCAGGTATGTCCTGCTGAAGGGAATACTAACATACCTTCGGTAGAGGCACATTATGCTTTTATTTCTGACTATACATTGAATTATTTACACCTTCAAGGCAGCTGATTGAACTGTAGCATCAGTCAATTAGCAAATCAAAAATTTATATGATTCCAATTTAGCATGGAGTCCTTCTCTTTCTCCTTTTTTCTTTTTAGATTTTCACCCTGACAGTGACAAATTACTCCTCTGCTGGCTGAGATTGGAAATTAAAAGCATTTAGAGTTGCTCATGCATTTATGCTAATGAGAACTTCTGATATGATTTGCATGCAAAAGAGGACAATCTGAAAGCTCATCAGTTTTTCATGCTTTCACATTTTGATGTAGCAGAATTTTTTTTTTCTTCTGTTTTTCCGCGGAGCATAATTTTTTCTCCAGGAAACAATACAGAATGTGAACAAAAAGAGTTCTTTTAAGTCAGAAAGTTCTCCTTCGTTTTTTTACCCTCCAGATTCTTGTCAAATCGTTTGCTTGCTCCTTCAGAACTGCAGCCCACATTCATTAGCATTTTAGATGTTTATCAAAGGAAGGATCCAGTATCTGCCACACAAGATTATAGCTCTGCTTCATTTTCAATTCAGCAAGGAAAAAAAAAAAGAAGACCTGAGGACAGACAGGAAGAGGGACACGCACCCTGACAATCTTTTTCTTACATCCACCCGAATTAATCCCATTTAGAGAAAATTTGATTAATCACCAAAGGTGGCAGTTTTACCTTTCATAGATGGCACTGACAAATTTTAAGCTGAGATTTAGTATAAAAGTCTTACCCTCATATTTGTATAAAAGAGAGCAGCATTAAAAGTGAATATGGAAAAGTGGAGGGGGGGAAATGAGTGGGGAAGAAATGTACTATCCAAAATTTTTGAAAGGGATTTCATTACGTCCATAGATATGCAATTATTAAACCAATAAGATGACAAGGGAGGGGGATTGAGAGAATGGGAAATGCTTCTTTTTAATTTTTATTTTTCTCGGAAATGACTATCTCTCTTGGGATTCTTCTAATTTGGTGAAAGTTAAATGTCATCTTATCAGAATGTCATTGATACTGTGGGAATTTTATTTTGCCAAAATAAGCCTGCTTTGTTAATTGATTTCAACTGTTACCACTGAAGGGTTTTATTTATATTTAACACAGTGCATTTAACTATTTTGTGCCAGCTATGTGAAGGGCAGTGTATGCTACTCCATAAATATACTGTCCACCCAAACAGAGGCATGGAGCGGGGGTTTCTTCTGCTTTAAAGGCATATGATTTTCTTGTTTACCTAAGATGTTTTAGGGGTGATTAGCACTGGAATTTAATGATGGAACTATGGCTATCGATTTGTCTACTTGCATCTGGTGTCCTTAAGCTGTTTTAATATAGAAAAACATGTGCAATTCTATCTGAAGGCATTGCCTGGTCTTTGTAATTCATTCAGATCACTTTCTACTTCATCTGTTAGGCTTGTGCCATTCCCTACCCTTGCCCTCACCCCAATACCTCTTTCAGGAGCTCGGACTTTGGTTCTTCATCTGACTTGACTGAAAATGTCTATTTCCAGGAATCCAGTGTCCCTGGATTTCTCTAAGCATAATGGACACCCAGATCAGGCATTTCATTTTGGGTACCACCTAATATTGACTGGCTGGCACTTTAACTTCAGGTGAAAGTCTCCTAGCTCTGATCCTCCAGATTTTTCCTACTATAACTAGTTGACTGCCTGGGTCAACTAATAGTTTAGCTGGCCTACTTACCTAAGCAGATTGAACCCAAAGGGGTTTTCTATCTTGGGTTTGGGAGTGGTATAGGTGGAATTGTGCCCTCCCCACCCTACACACACAATTTGTATGTTGAAGCTTTAAGCTTCTATGTGAGTGAATTTAGAAATAGCGCTTGTAAGGAGATAATACAGTTTAAATGAGGTCATAAGGATGGGGCCCTGGTCCAAAAGGATTAGTATACTTACAAAAAGGGACACCAGAGTACTTACACTCACTATTCTCGATCCTCTCCTCTCCCTCCCTCTTCCTCCTGCCATCCCACCTCCCTCTGCCCCAACCCCACCAAATGAGGACACAGCAAGGAGGTGGCTGTCTGCAAGCCAGGAAGAGGTTCTCACTAGGAACTGAGTCAGCTAGCATCTTGATCTTAGACTTCCCAGCCTCCAGAACTGTAAGAAAATGCACTTCTATTATTTAAGCCACTCAGTCTAGGACATCTTGTTATGGAAGGAGAAGCAGACTAATAATACAGGGAGAAGAGATAAGAAACATATTATTTCTAGACTTGGAACTTAATTTTTTATTGTGATTTATCTTATGCTTTCCGACTATGATCTAACATGACTGATCTTATGAAACAAACTTTTGATCTATTATCTTCCATGTTCATTTAATTAAGTTATCATCTTTGTATGAAATTATATAAGTGAATATTCAATGGCATAAAATTCTGTTCACTGTGGATAGATGTATGGCAATATAAAGTAATCATTGAGCAGAGTTTTAGCAGTAAGATTACTTATAGAATCTATCAGATATCTGTAAACCCTCCCGCCTATTCAGCACACAGGGAGGGAAGTCTTTTCTGTACAGATATAATAGGCCAATTTGTCATCTTGGAGGAGAGTTACATAATTTTATGCTCAGAAGTTGTATGTCTTCATTCAACAGCTAAAAGGCAAGAACAAGCCAGGATCAGCTGTTATTACATGAAAGCTGTAGACGCTAAAGCTTAAGTTTTAAGACATTATATTTAAAAAGACTGAGAATTCTCTATAGTCAGAGTGTCAGCCATACTATAAAATTATATTGAAATTTTCCTGGTAGAATTCCTGATTTCCTGTTTTGTAGGCTATCTATACAAGGGAAATGACTGACATCTTTTTATTTAAGCAAGGTGAATTGTTTTCCTTGCAAACTTTCTAAGAAAAATGAAATGACATTTTGGTGCTAACCTCTTGGTCTTGGTCGATTCATTTATCTTTTGATGGCTAGAGAAGTATTAACGCCAAACACTGGGATAGAAGGGGTGACAGCCAGGAGGGGAGGAAGTGGTGGCAAGTCTGGGCAGCCCTGTGGCTGAGACAAGCTCCTCGCCTATCGTAAGGTGCAGGAGCCCTGAATTACTTACCCTTCCTGACTTTGCCCTTGTCTGTCAAGATCGGTGTTTTTAGTATATTACTGGTATAATTATTTCCTCTTCTGTCTCATTGGTTTTTTTTTTTATTCTTTTGTTTTTATTATCTCTTTGTTTTTCATTACAAATGATCTCCAATTCTTTCAAGGGGTGTCAATAAATCTGGCAATCACTAACATTTATTAAAGCATACTGAGTGCTCAGTGTTTTAAGTGCTAAATGTTGACATGTGTTGCAGTTCTGTGAAGAAGACAGTATTTCACGGTTGGAGGAGCAGGTGTAGACTTAGAAAGGATTCACAGTTTGCCCAAGGCTCAGAGTTTCTGTAAGTGACATAGCCAGGACTAACATCTGGGCTCATTTGTCTCTGAAGTTGGCAGTGATATTAGTGGTAGAAGATTGCTACCTGGAATTCCTCAGATAATATCTCCTGAAGTATTCATTGAAAATACCCAGCTTTACAAAGAGATAAAGAAACTATCTCTTTGGAGAGGCCAGCTTGCTGGATTCTATCCACTGCATATAAATGTGCAGAATAGTGTTTTACTTCCACACACTGAGTTACGGTTACTTGGCTGTTCCTTTTCTGTGATTATTACAAAGAAAAGTTTTCAGATTAACGATGCAGATCATGTTCCTTGGCCCTTCCCTTATCAGTATAGATCTCCATCCTGAGTCAAGACAGTCCTCTAGCACCTGGACTGATGTCACCTCATGGAGCATGCCTCTTGCATAGCAAAAGTGCCATCCATTTTCCATCCTAATTGATCCTCCTAAACAATATAACAGCATAAGCTCATATTTACCCCCAGCCATTGTCTGTGTCCAGCTGATCATTCATTTACTGAAGGCTTTTGAATGTGCTCATGCAAGAGAAAGCAGGCAGACAATACTCCCTATTTCTTTCGAACACGTGCTTTCATGGGCACAATTCTTACTTTGACAAATTACAATGATGGTTTTGCCAGATGGAATATGGACTCCCCAAGGAAATGTGAGGACTCTGCAAAGGCAGCAAAACTTGTTCTACTCGGAACTGGAGGTGATAGCCAGAAGTCAAATAGAGGTTGTACCAACAACCATTTACACTTATAAAGCCCACTTTACAAAGGAGTCCCAAGACACAGTGCATTTAGACTTTTTAAAATGTCAGTGGTTAAGGACAACAGAGAGCAGCAGCAAACATAACCTTTAGTGTAGCCCTGAATGCTGACAGGGAGGAAGAGGTTGTGTGCTTTTTATAGGAAGCACATTATGCGCTTTTAAACCCACCATTGTTCCAAATGTGAAACTTCAATCAGATGCCAGTTTGAGTTTTGTGTTATTGTGTGATGATGGGATGTGATCCTAACTCAGAACTTCCAAGCATTTTGCTACATGAAATAAAAGTGCTTCAAGGCAATCTACTTTGTAGGGATTACTAAGACTTATGGCCAGTCATTATTCTTTTAAAACAAAATACAGCATAAGCATTTTATACTCTAATATTTAAGCATGCATTTCAATTCTCTATCAAAGAGATTGTTGTGTTTTTCCATTCCAAACTAATGGGTGCTGATAATTAACAATGCCCATGTGGGTGTCAAGGGGCCTTTCCTGTACTATGTATGTATAAAATAAAAATTTGCCTTTTATAGACATAACAGCACAGTACATTGAAGATCAGTGATGTTACATTCTATAATTTCAGATGCATAATCTTTATGGTTTCTTTAAGAAAAAGCTGCCATTTTCTAAATAATGCAACCCATAAAATATGGCAGGTGATTAAAATAAATTTCATATATTTATATAAAATTATATATTTATATAAGATTATAAATATATAATTTTATATATTTTTATTCAACTGACTGGTTCTGTTGATACCAAGTCATCGTAGGATACATTTTCTCTGCGTACTT
Source organism: Cervus canadensis (assembly GCF_019320065.1). Classification (NCBI taxonomy): domain Eukaryota; kingdom Metazoa; phylum Chordata; class Mammalia; order Artiodactyla; family Cervidae; genus Cervus; species Cervus canadensis. The sequence continues at coordinate 27,035,305 of NC_057418.1, forward strand.
TTGTAATCTCCCAAAGGTTGGAATGAGGAAATAGCTGACAAGTTAAGCAGAGATCAACAAGCAGTTTAAGTAGATTTCATTGCTTCATATTATCAATTCCTTCACAAATATTACCCCCTCCTCCCCTTTTTGTGGTCATGATGGGTGAATGAAGAAATCAGATACTTTTGCAGTGAATTTTTCAACTTTGATAATTTATTTTACAGGATTTCCTTTGATTTATCATGATGATTCAAATTTTAGTCTCTAGAAATTATGAAACTGTATTCATTTTATCTCCAAATATAAATCAGATATAATTGACAATAGTTTCTAAAATACTCCAAGGCCATCATGAATCTGACTCTTGAAACATGAACATTCTTTTCATGGATTATAGATCTTCAAATTTTATCACAAAGTACATAAAATTTAGTGATGGGAAAGGTTTGCTATGTTCTATATCTCAAGTCCTGACATGCCACATCATTTCTGTGGGCGAAGACCTAATAGAGTAGAAATTAATATTTTTTCTTTTTCTCTCAGATGGCTGGGGACTCTGCTTTTAGGCTTGCAAGTCTGCAAGTAGGCTACGGAAGTGTCATGCTATAATTCTGATTTGGATATTCTTTACCTTGAAGCTCAGGCCGAAAGAATGTTGGCTATCTGATGTATGTTTTCATAGAAATGACAGAAGCCCAATAGAGAAACCTATATGTATAATCACCTCTGTTTCTGTCATGTCCCTAACTTTTCATTTGCCAAAGCAAGTCAAATGGCTAATCCCAAGTCATGGGGTAGGAAAGCATATATTGCCTTTCACGAGACCATGGCAAATATGTGGATCATACTAGTACAAGGGAGTGACAGTTGTGGCCATTTGATCCATTTCTGCTTAAACCAGCTCTAGTGGATTTTGTTATATACATGTAGTAATAATCACAAACCTCAATGAGGTGCACAGTATTATTGATAATATTTTATAAAAGAAGATGCTGTGGTAGAGAGGAATCAGTTACTTGCCTAAGGTTACATGGCTAATAAATATAAGAGCTACATGGATTCAAATCATGTAGTCTGGATACAGAGTTCTGAATATCCTCCTGTATGGATGATGGCCAGCTTGACACACAGTTTCTGTCATGAGTATTATACAAAAACAAAAGATTAGTAATAATGTTAACAAAACTTCTCCATCTTCACCAAAACTAGGAGATAGAATATTGCATTATGTTGTACTGTGCTATATTGTGATATAATATAGTATATAAAAATGCACAAAGTTTACCAAAAGTAATCAAAATTAGTACAGAAATCACAGGAGTGAAGAGGTTCTGAACTTGTGTTAGAAGAAGTAAAATTGAGATGATCCAATGATGGCAGACCTCAAGAAAAATCAGGAAAAAAGTAATAAGCCAGTATCACCTACATACAACAAAAGCTGGACAACTTACTAAGAACCACAAGGAGATGGAGCAGAAGGTGTATGAGGGGAGAAAGCTCAAAGAATAATGAGATGGCAGGTCTAAGAAAATACTGGCATTAAGCTGGGTCTAGATTTGCAAAAAGGAGATGTCATAGCATTGATTCACAGATGCCTGTGGGAAGTAGGTGGGCAGGGACAACACAACTTGCCCTTGAGGAACACTCACCAGAAAAGGTTGCTGTGGCCAGATTAAAAGGCTGAGATTTTGCTACTTAATAAAAAACTTTGAAAGGAGGGGGGCTAAAAAATATTGAAAAAATCACAAAGCAGAAGCACAACTTAAAGAAAAGATGGTGAGGAAATAGGGAGAGTTGAAACATGACCGGGCAGAACTTAGGAAAAATGCAATGGAGTAAAAAGTCCTGGTAGAGATACAGACAGGAAATGGTGAGAGGCCCAAAGGAGAACATAGAGGGTAGTAGGTGCAGACAAAGGTCTAAAGGCTTGACCAAGAATAGCGACCAAAATAAAATGGAGAATTAGGAAAAGATTAGGGAGAACACTCAAAATGTAGTATAAGGCAAAGAAAGGGCAACAGATACACAATTGGAGTGTGAAAAAGAGAGAACAATGGAGTGGAACAAATACTTAAAGATATAAACAGATTAAAAAAATAAAAGTCTCTCTCTACATATATATTTATAGACACTGCATGCCAAAGGAAAGAACACCAGACTAATCAATACTGAGACGCACTCTAACAATGTTTTAATGTTTAAAGGAGAGGAAAGAAGCCTCTATACAGACAGGTTATAGGGGAAGGTATTATAATCCCTGGTTTCAGATTTTCCTATAGTAACATTTGATTCTAGACTTGAGAAAAAGTACATTATCATAAAAATATATTATAATATCTCAGTCATTATTAGAAAGAGGAATAAAATAGAATGTCTAGAAATAGACACCGAATACAAAGTGAATGTAAGAAATAAGACAAAATGGTATCACAAACCAATGGGTACAAATAGATTCTTCAACATAACATGTTGTGATCTCTGAGTGGTCACCTGAAAAAAATAAAATAAAAACTATATAGTTTTCAATAGGATAAATTTTAAATAAATTTAAAATGTGAGAAAACCATAAATGTTCTAGGAGAAAGTGTGCAATAAGTCCTTAAAAAGAAAGTGAAAAAGTCTTTCTAATTCTAACTCATAATTCAGAAGCTGTAATAGAAAAGATTGATAAAACTGCATAAAATAACTGTTGTACATGGTTAAAAAGGAATATAAGTAAAGTCAAAGGACATTCAATGATCAACAGGGAAAACTATTTTCAACTTATATAATAAAGAGTATATATAAAAACCTCTCATTAGTCAATAGAGAAAGAAAATATTTAAAAGACAGTTTACAAAAAAACCTTTTCAACATATGACAAGAAGTTAGTCTCAGCCTTAGTAAAGAAATCCAAATCAAATTTTATTAAATTTTTTTTCCCTCTACTGGAAAAAGGATTTAAGTTTGATAACTTACTACTGATACTAAGGAATCTGACATTCATTACTGGTGAGAGTACTGATTTGTACTACAGCAGAGGGGACACATACCACCTTATAATATTTGCAATTCTATCCTTTTTTTCTTCTTCAGACTTCATTTCTGAGTATGGATTTTGCTTTTATTTCATCATCATCAAACATTAAATTTTGTCGAGCACTTCTTCAGCCTCTATTAAGATCATCATGACCTATACTCAATTAGCAAATGTTACTAGAGATCGCCTGATTAAATCATTCTTTTCATATCTGTCAGGGAAGCGTCAGAAACAAGCATGTTATTCCTGGTCATTCAAAAGTATGAACTGAACTTCAGGAATTAGTTACAAAGATATTGAGAGAGCTGAAAGAGGTAGCTGGGGATGGTTAAGAGCGTAGGGGATGCAATGTTTGGTGTCTCCACCATCCTACCCCTGGGGCTGGAGAAACAGAGGGAGATCCTGTTCTGAGGACAGAGGAGCTGGGACCTCAGAAGAGCAACAGCAACTGCTTGAGATGCCATCAGAGAGTGGTGGTTTGGAGATGGTTGTTCAGTAGCTAAGTTGTGTCCGACTCTTTGCGACACCATGAGACTGAAGCATGCCAGGCTCCTCTGTCCTCCACTATCTGGTTGGAGAACTAACCATACATTTTCTGTGACTTCTGCCCTCCAGCTTTCTGCCAATAACCTCCATGCACCAAACCTAACCAGAAGCCAATACAACGTGAAATCAAAGAAATGGAGTTTGCATTTAGAACCCTTTCGAACAGCTGAACGGGAAAAGGTAGGGATGTTTCTGAACGTAAATTGGCCATTTATCTGTACCCTCTTGCCTGGAGATAAAGTGTCCTAGCTTTCTATACATTGCTGAATATTTTTTTGGTGTATGTTTTATTTAGGATTTTGATTTCTGCTTTCTATAAAGCCAGTTGTGATTGGCTTTATGCTTGTATGTGTGTGAGTTGTGATAATAGGTTTATACTCTATGTTCTGTAGGGCTTACAGAGTAAGTTGATGATATTGTACATGTCTAAGCTCTGGGAATGTGGGATTGACTTTCTCTTGACTCAGTTTTATTATTTTACAATTGATTTGTATAAAGTTGTTTAATGAAATTTAAGTTTAAAAAACCCCTGCCAAACTGAAAGTGAAGTCACTCAGCTGTGTCCAACTCTTTGCGACCCCATGGACTGAAGCCTACCAGGCTCCTCAGTCTATGGAATTTTCCAGGCAAGAGTACTGGAGTGGGTTGCCATTTCCTTCTCCAGGGGATCTTCCCGACCCAGGTATTGAACCCAGGTCTCCCGCATTGCAGGCAGACGCTTTACCATCCCAGCCATCAGGGAAGCAAAAACCCCCGCCAAACCTTTGTTATATCTCCATTCTTACTCCCATTGTTTCCTTTTCTTTTTTTTTTGTTTTTCAGTTGTTAAGTCATGTCCGACTGATTGCGACCCCATGGACCCCAGCACATCAGGCTACCCTGTCCTGTTTCTTTTTTTAAACTTGGACATTTATTGTTTTATTTCTGATTAGACTTCCCAGAGTTGGCATTGTATTGTTAGTTTGAAGTTAGCTTTTTTAATAAGTCTGCTGTTCTTTTGCCTTTCTCTGTAATTTTATTCTTTTATGGTTATTTAGTTCTTTTGAATTTAAATGATTTTTCATTTTCTATCATCCTGGGTTGAATGTTTCTTTCATTTATTATCAGTAAATTTAATTTTGTCAATTTAGTATGCATTAAAACTTCATTTTTCTCTGAATACTGCTTAGTCAATATCCTATGAATAGGTAAAATTTTTATTTCATGTATTTCTAAATAAAAAATCTAGTTTTCTTCTCTTTATAATGTAAAATCTTAAAGTTAAGTTTTGAAATGTTTACATGTATGGGAAGTAGTGAAATGCTATGATTATCTAATGATCACAATAAAGATTAAGTACAAATAGATTCAAGATTTGTCTTATTTTCAGTTTTAGTTTTTTAAAGAAATGAAATAGTAAATAAAGCCAAAACTCACCAGTTATTCTTACTTTTCTCTTGCTAATGGGATAGATGTGTATCATTCTATGCATTTTTAATAATTTTATGTATCAAAAATCAATATGTAGTGATTTTTGTTAAAATTTCCAAAATTTTCTCATATACTGAACATTATCATTCATAGTTTTTTCACTTAATATTAATGTTTTAGGTTTATCATAGGTGTTGATATTCATGTATCTAGTTTGTTCATCTAAGTTTCCAAATGGTACTTAATTGTATAAGTAAGCCCTTGAATGTTTTACTACAAGACAGTTTGTTTCTAAATTTGTTTTTACAAATGGTGTGACAATAACAATCCTTTTGCATGTTTTCTTTTGCAGATATACACTCTAAGATAGCTATTTAGAAATAAAACTGCTTAATAATAAGATATTTCTAAATTAAGCTACACTCAATTTTGCTAAATTTTCTTCAAGAAAGTTTTATCAGTTTACACTTCCACTAGCAAGTCCCACTGTCTTACACTCTCACCAGCATTTGATGTTGTCACTTTAAATTGTGATAATGTATTTTTAATTTCTATCCAGATTTTTAGCTCTGTAGACTGCTTGTTAATATCCTTTGTTAATTTTCCTGTAGGATCTTTGCATTTTTCTTGATTTGTAGGTCATCTTTTATCCTCTATATTCAAATGCCTTACTAGTTATATTGGTTATCAATATCTTTTCTCATAAATGACTTCCCACTGGTATCTGTTACAAAATCAAGGTTTTAATTTCAATGAAGTCCTATTTAATGAAATTTTCTTCATTAGATATGGTTTTGTGTCTTACCTAAGAAATCATTTCCTACTGTAATGCCAGCAAACTCTGCTGAATGTTTCATAGTTTTACTTTTTATTAAAAGTATTTATTATTACAGTGTGCCCTTATTAAAAATACATGGCAAACTTAGGCTTTAATCCTTCTGAGCTAAAATTTAGTATATGGTGTGAGGCAGAGATTTTGTCTTTTTCTGTATGAAAAATGGTTTCACTGACATTTACTGAATGCGTGTTTCTCCACTGATGTATGTCTTCTCTGTCACATATGAAAGATGCCATTTATATGTGGATTGGTTTCTATGTTATGTTTTCTTTACCAATATTTGTACATCTTTGTACTTGTATTTGAGTACAGAGTATTTGTCTATCTTTGTACCAATTTCTCCCTCTTTTAATTACTATATCTTTATAGTAGGTCTTGACATATAGTGTAGAAAATCCTCCGTCTTTGTTCTTGAAAATTGTCCTGGATATTCATCACCTTTTTTTTTTGGTATAAATTTTAGGATTAGTTAATCAATTTTTATGACAAATATTAGAGTTTTGATTGGAATTCATTTAATTTATAGGTTAATCTTGGGAGAATTTTACAATCAGTGATTCCTATATGTTTCTTTTTATTTGTATTTTCTACTGTGTGACTTTCAAGAAAGTTTCATAACTTTCCCTATGAAGTTCTTGTTTGTCTTCTTTTCTCTTTATTCCTAAATATGTTATTGTTGCTGTAAATGCCATCTATTAGGAAATTACAGTATTGACTATGACTATGGGAAAGAAGAGAGCTAAACAAGCCAATTGAGAAGGAAATACAGAGTGAAACAAGATGAGACCTTTTCAAGTAAGACAACTACAGAGCTGTTGCTTTGTCTAAATTAGGAGAGGGATGAAAAGACATACTTGCCAGCACATATTTGACTCCATATGACCACAGCCTAATTAGAGAACTGGTATACCTCCTGTGTATCCAGAAGGACAGTTGATATGTGTCACCTCATCTGAAGCTTGCTGGTCTGAGTGTTTGGAGCAATAGCAATAACTAAAATGAGGAACACCATGGCCAACCAATGGCAATAATATTGACATTTATAATATAGGAGCAATGGCTCTGATTTGGCTAGAGATTGACTTTTGTGTGGACCGTAATGGCCTTGGACATCAAATCTCAAAGCCAAATTCCATACTAAAGTACTCAGCTTCTACAGAAAGTGAGGTGGCTTAGTAGAAATATTTGGGGAAGAGGGAACAGAATTTTGATAGTCTTGATATTACATATTGAACTGTCTCTCAGATGCATAGGAAGGACCTGAGCTTCTGTCATTCAAAGGAATTTCACAAACTTGCTTTCATGCTCCTTTCTTCCAATTTAAAGTAAAACCCCTATATTTTACACAGTTGACTCAGGCTTTATTGGTATTCTTTTTGATGCAACATTATTCCACTGTAACATACCTACAAAGTTACAAAACTGAAAGCGTTCAAGTAACTGCAGCACAATTGACTAGGAAATGAAGGAAATTCTGATACCCAATAAATCAAGCTCATTCACACACACACACACACACACACACACATTCACACCCCCTTCCCATATACATTCAAATCAGCCTTTCTTTTTCAAAAAAATACTCAGAAATTTTAATATTCTATTAAAGAGTCCTTTAGAAAGTCATTTTATGAATATTTATGGAAAATATTTGCCAGTTTATCTAGTATTGTTTAGATTACCAGTTCCCAGAGGGCTAAAAATTCATATTTCTTGTGGTATGGAAATCCACATCATACCTAATGTAGTGTAATGTATGAAATAGCTTCTTAGTGCCACTTGCTTCTGAAAGTCCATTATCAGTAGAGAAAGTTCTACCCTTTATAAAAGCTTCTCATAGTAGTAGTTTTATGTTGCATTTTTGACTCCTGCTTATTCTACATCAGGCAACAGACAGAATGAAATACAGGATTGGAATGAACCCGTTGTTGATCTTGTAAAAATTGAAACATAAATGTTAAACAAAAGCAAAATTCCAAAGAACTGCAGGTGCCTCCATCATCAAAAGATTTATGTAATTTTAATTTCCCTACCTTAAGAAATGCCATGGTCATGTTTGTTACATAGATTTTTTTTCTCCGAAGAAGTGTTTGGGAAACCCCATAATGCAAATAACACCCAATGAGTGAGAAGGTGAACATCAAAGTCTAGAGCAGTCAATGGGATGAGGAAGATATTTTAAGCAAAAAGCAAATGAACAAAAAATACATAAGCAGCTACAGAGAGCAAGGAGACAAGGAAAGAGAATGGAGGGAAAAGTGTTGGTGCCTAATAAAATCTCAGTAAACAGACACTGATGAAGAGAAGCTGGGTATATACCAGCAACCACAGTCAGATTCAGAGAATGCTTTGAAAGAGAACAACTATTGTTATATAATTAGTTGTATCAAACTGAATCTCTTGATTTGAAATTTTAATTTATTTTTAAATTTACGTTCATTAAATTCATTCTTTGTGATATGGCTCTCCTCAATTTCAATATATGTCAATAGCATCTACTGATCATTCTAGTCACCTGTCTAAATAAAATCAGCAATGAATGAACACACACACACACACATCCTGCAACCTTCACAAAATGTCATGAAATTTTCTGGTCCCTACACACAAAAGACCAGAACATTCACTGAGAAAAGGACAATAGTGATCTTGTTAACATTCTAGTGATCTCCAAGGGCATAGTAAGATTGTCCTGCCCCAGAGACCTTTCCTATTGTCCTAGTGACAGCAATTTATATGCCTGCAGTGCGGAAACTCTGCACCCAGCTTCACTGGAATCATTGTTTGGATGACGTACACTTGAAGGTTTTCTGGGACAACTTGTCACTGAGATTTGTACCACTGAGATAAATATTAGTGAGTTAAAATTCTCTACCTTTTTTGATTAACTCTCTTATCACGAAAGAATACCCTGGAAAAGGGTTATTTCCAAAAGCTTTTGAGGGGGTTTTTGTAGTAATATTGGATTGAGAACTGGCACCATGTCATTATTTTTTTATATAACCCTGCACAGTCATAAGCAAAAATATTATGATGGCCTCATCAGAAATTCCACAGTTAAATTATTTCCAGATAAATAATGTAAAAGATGACAAACTCCCTTTTCATCCAGGAGAATATGTTCTTCCTAGAGACAGGATTAAAAGACTGCAAGGTATAAAGGAAAATTCTATCCATTTATACTCAGAATAAGGCTCTTACACATCATATAACGTACAAATGAAAAAGAAAGATGCTTCACTGGTATTTATCCACCTTGATACAGATAAAATGAGAGTTTTACATGACTTGAAATGGTATGAAAATGAAAGTTGCTCAGTCATGCTGACTCTTTGTGATTCCATGGACTGTAACCTGCCAGGCTCCTCTGCCCATGGAATTTTCGAGGCAAGAATACTGGAGTGGGTAGCTATTTCCTTTTCCAGGGGATCTTCCCGACCCAGGGGTAGAACCCAGGTCTCTTGCATTGCAGGATTCGTTACTGTCTGAGTCACCAGCAAAGCCCTTGAAATGATATACATATTGGTATTTCATTCCCTTCTAACACCAAGACACAATAAAGTAGAGTGTGGGTGGGACTTCTTATAGCAACTCATACAGAAATGGACTTTTTTTACAGAATACTGGTATGATACTGCTCTTACCTATGTATTACTGAAAACACGCTAGCTGGGTCAATAATATTAAATAATTTCAACAGCATCACTCTTTGACTTTGAGATGCGGTCTTCTACCAGGTGATCCCTAGACTTCTTTTAAGAGATACATTATTTTCATTTTCCAAATAATGTTTTAATTTGGCTTATTAGTATATACAATGCTATTTCCTACTCTTCCCTGCTGGCTTTCAAATGTTAAAATTCAGTTGGGATCACCCAAGGGCATGAGGTCTGTCTTCCAGGTCTCCACACCTTATAGGGATAAGAAGAGTCACTTATGGCAGCATATCCAGGAAGGTTTTGTTTGTTTGTTTTTAAGTGAAACTTCCAACTTTCCTGGTAAAGGCCCCTATCTATTCCTTCCTTGTAATACCACCACCAACTTGTATTTGCATAGCAAGAAGCTGATTTTCCCTGTATTGGGAAAAACAGGCTCAAATGGTCTGGATTCAACAGCTGTTAAACATATAAATTAGAATTAGACCTAAGTGAAGATTGTTATGCGAGCCAACATTTTTCATACAGCTCTAATGAGCCCCGATTATACCGGTAAGTCTTGACCTCTAAAACTCTCAAGTTTGCCATGATGGAGGAGACATATAGGAAATTGTGAATTCCAGTTAACACTCCTAAAAACTGTTAAGAGATTTAGCCCCAGCTAAATCTGAGAAAACAACTAGAGAATTCTGTGATTGTACTGTTTTGTATCATACGATGTCTCAGAGATGGCTTTGGGGAATGTGTTTAATTCATCTTTTGTCCTTTCTTATAGGAACAGGGTCTATGCTAAGATTCTGATTGCTAGCTTTCTTGAGGGACCAATACAGTTATATTACACTTTGTATGCATCAATACATGCTAAGTGTTATAACAAAATAATTGAACACATGATTAATAGTTCCTAAATATATACTGAGCACAGGGTGGTAGTTTTCAAGAGAGTGTCTATTTTTCATTGAGAACTGAATTTAGGCTGTACATCACTGAACACAGTCTGGGGACTATACTTTCTATTAATGAATTAATGACTTCCTATTCAAATTTCCTCTGCTGCCTTAGAAATTTTATCTTTATTCACATGAAAATGTCTATTAGTGAGAAGATAGCCTTTGTGTCTCTCAGACAGAATGTCACCAACATCAACAGATATATTGCTAGCTCCATGAGGTTAGTTTAATTTAAAGCACATAGACTGATGAGTAAATGAATGAACAAATTAATGCTTAAATTTCTTATAAGTATTATCAGGTTTCAAACAAAATCTACTTTTGTTGGTAGATGAACATTTGATGAGAGTTGAGGGAAAGGCCAAAAATTTCTCCAGAAACCACTGAAATTACTCCCAGGCCACAGTGGGCTTATTTGACTCGCAGAATGTTTTTGTTTCTAAAATGAACTTTGAGGTTCAGACGTGGACTTGGCAAATGAGTGTGAAGTCCTGGTTCTAGGCAAGGGTCACTATTTCTCTTTTCTATTCTTTTTCAAAGAAAGATATTACTGATTAATTAAGTTCTTTCAAAGACCAGTTTTGACTCATGAGTTGCACTCAAGGGTCTTTAGTTCTGGACTCCACATGGATGTGGCAATCTCATAACAATTCCAGGAAATATGCAGGAAGATGAAGTTACATTTGATTTGGTTTAATGTAGAAAGTTAGAAAAGATAGCAGTCTAATTAAGGAGGTGCAACTATTCATATGTCAACAAAGATTGGAGAAAATCCTAACCCTATTGAACTCATTACATAATACTATAATACTCGAAGAAGGCTTTCAAACTTTTTTTCCCCATTCAATCCAATTAGCAGATTAACTAGCAATCTCCACTGCTTGAAAATGCAGAAATTAATGGACTTTATTCCACACTAAATGTAGAATTATTGAAGAGAATTACCAGTGGCTTAGCAGTAGCTTTTTTCCTAAAGCATCCCTGAAGGCATCTAAGAAAAAATTTAAAATGCCACCTATATTTCTTTTAAAGGTAAGATGCACTATTCAGTAAAAATACCCCAGCGGGACATTTCTGCCTAAGGCTGAGATTAGAAGATTTCGTGTTCAAATCCAGTCAAAGGCCACTGACAGCAAGACCCCAAACTGAGAGTTAACATTAAAACCACTGTAAACATAGAGCTAAGAATTAGCAGTTTGAAGAACAACAAAAATTATATGGCTGGAGTAACTGAAGAACAAGAACATCATCACAAGAGCATCAGACTCAGAATCCAGAACATGAATTACATCCACATTTGACTAAAGGAAAGCCACTCTGTCTGAGGGGAAAGTGTGCCCTTGCCCTAAATTCTATGATTCAGTGAAGCCACTAACAGAAAGATAAGCCTGTTTAAACATCCTTGGTGGCTCAGCTGGTAAAGAATCCGCCTGCAATGCAGGAGACCCCAGTTCAATTCCTGGGTCAGGAAGATCCACTGGAGAAGGGATAGGCTACCCACTCCAGTATTCTTGGGCTTTCCTGGTGGCTCAGCTGGTAAAGAATCCACCTGCAACGTGGGAGACCTTGGTTCGATCCCTGGGTTGGGAAGATCCCCTGGAGAAGGGAACAGCTACCCACTCCACTATTTTCACCCAGAGAATTCTATGGACTACACAGTCCATGGGGTCACAAAGAGTCGGACATGACAGAGCCATTTTCACTTTCCAGACATTTTCAATGGCAAAGGTGGATGGCCACCTTGGGAGACTGATATTAGTTAAGGCTCCCCAGAGAAACAATCAATTTTTATATCTACCTCTACTCCTATATTTCAGTTGATCAGTAGGAAAAAAGAGATTTCAGGGAATTGGCTCATGTGGTTATGCGGGCCGGCAATTCTAAAACATATAGGGCAGCTGAGTGTGTTCAGTCGCTCAGTTGTGTCCGACTCTGTGACCCCATGAACTGTAGTCTGACAGGCTCCTCTGTCCATGGGATTTTCCAGGCAAGAGCAGTAAAGTGGGATGCCATTTCCTTCTCCAAGGGCAGCTGAAAGGCTGGAAATTCAGGTAAGAGTTGATCTTAGGGTCTAGAATCCAACTTCCTCCTTCAGGAAGCTCTGATCTTTGCTCTTAAAGCCTTCAGCTGATTGGATGAGCCCACTTACATTATCAAGGGCAACCCACTTTACTCAGTCTACTGATTTAAATGTTAATTACATTAAAAAAAAAAAAAAACCTTCTTAGCAACATCTAAGATAGTGTTTGACCAAATATCTGGGCACTATAGCTTAGTTATATTGACAGATAAAATTAACCATCATACCATCATAGTAGGCTTCTAGAGTTTTGCCAGAAGGCTATTTTAATAGACAATTCTGGTGAATTCAACCCCAGGCTATAGTCTCATCTTCACCCTACGAGACTTAGAAACCTGATTTTATCAACATCTTGAGAGGCAAATGCCTTTCAAGATAAGACCCATAGTAACAAAGCTCCTAAAACTGATAGTCAAGGGGGAATGCCAGCTTGTGAACTTGAAGTACATCTGTCATGGGAATTGAACACTTGCATTGGAATGAGCAGCATATTCTCTTTGGGTAGGCACATCTGCTTAGGAGACAAAACTGAAGCAAAAGTTAGCTTAGTGAACAAGAAATCAGGACAAAGAATCAGGTAATTCAAATGGTTAATAGCACAAGGTTAAGACAGATTGACATATTCATTTTCACAGTAGGAATATTATCGCCAGGGAGGTTGGCATTTTGCTAGGTGTTTGTTTTGGCCAAGCGCCCCCTTTCTTGGATGGGGAGTAAGGGACAAGGAGAATTACTGCTTCCCATACTTTGCTCTGATCTTTGCCTTCCACATTTTAGGTTATCAACTATTAATTAAGCTGCTGGAAGATGAATATATATTTTAAAGCAATTTCTATAAATGGCAGAATATGACAGGATCTAAGAAGCCCAGGTTGGGAGTCTCATGATTTGGTTTATTTTATCTCAGATAGGCTGAAAACACTGCTCTAGACTTGCATTGCAGATACTTCCTTTTTTGATTGAAACCTTGTTAAATATGTTAATATATTTATCATGTTAAATTAAGTTTTACAGGTCTTGTATTCATTCTAGTTCTTTAAGATGACTACTTACTGTCTTCAGATGTATTTGTTTTTATCTTCAGGAGTGAATATTCTATATTACAGTTTTAGTGCTGGCATCATTTACCAATGATACTTAATATTTATAGAATAGAGGAAGGAATAAATGTATAATTTCAACTCTAAATTTAAAGTCAAGTTTAGAATCTAAAGAATAGATATTTAACATGGGTGTTGGATAGGACTTGGCTCAGAATGCTGTTGCAAATGCTCTCATCTGTAAGATGAAGCTAATAAACTTAAAACATGGGATTATTTTGAGGATTAAAATGAGATAATGTAGACAAAACAACTAATACTGTCATAAAGGAGGTGATTAATAATCAATCATGGTCAGAAATTGAATTTTCTCATTCACCTCCTTCCTTGCCTTGGAATTTGTATGTATTTGATGATGGACAAAAAGGGGCGATATTTATCTTTCATCCAGAGTCAGGATCCTGATACTTGGCAGAGCTGAAGCTGAAGCTCATAAGAAGACTTATGAGATCTCCCTCTCAGTTCTTATAAATTCTCAACAAATTGGCAATGAACAAATAGATGATACTCTCTAGTTATGCTCTGAGATAAGGTATATCTGAGCAGTTGATGACAAAGCTGAGCAGGCCTAGGTCTGAAATAGATGACGAGTCTAATGAAGAATATTGAAGCAGATGACCAAAGATGAAGGATGTCATAAAATAAAGCAATCGCTCTCTAACATAGAAGGGGACAAGGAGAATTACTGCTTCCCATACTTTGCTCTGATCTTTGCCTTCCACATTTTAGGTTATGAACTATTAATAAAGCTGCTGAAAGATGAATATATATTTTAAAGTAATTTCTATAAATGGCAGAATATGACATGATCTAAGAAGCCCAGGTTGGCGGTCTGATGATTTGGCTTATGTTCTGATTTAGGCAAGTATTAGCTGTCCAACCTTTGGCACTTACTTGAATGCCTTAAACTTCAGTTTCCCCATGTTAATAACTCCCTTTAGGGTTGTGTTGAGAATTAAATAATTAGAAAGGTCTTTTGTAAGGTGCTATTCAAATGTTCATCATTCAGATATTCAAGTATCAGTTATTACCATAATTAAATAACTTTGTAATTGAAAAATTTTATGTACAATATTCATTACATTTCTGTAGTACCTTCATATGGGATCATAAATTCCTCATGAACCTGAATAATACATGTGTTATATACACAATATATTTTTAAAAATTGATTTTAAAAGATATCTGGTTACCCTAAATGCAAGTTACTTTAATTTGAGACACATCATCATATTTCATATTTAAGGGTACAAATATTTTTACACAAGTTTCATAGTTAAGTATTTAATGTGTTTAGATGATTTTAGGTCCAAAATCACAAGGAACAAGATTTCACTGTAAACAAAGGGAGAAAGAGGAGTTAGCATGTTAGATGTAATCTCTTAATTGACCTGGAAACTGGTTTCTATTTTCAGTTCTTAGCTGGAAGGGAAATGTGGGTGGACCATAACTGAAGATGTATTAATAGTTATTGTATCCACCAAAAGCACAAATTTTTGGACCAGAGCAATTGTCATGTCACAGGCAGTGGGCCAAGGAAGGACATGGTGACATCTGAAGGAAAATCAGAGCAACAGGCTTCCATGTCCCAGGTCTTTCTGGTTATGTTCTCTTTGTAATTCTCTCTTCTGCCCCAAATTTGTTCTTAAAAAGGTTTTCATCCTGTAAGAATCAACTCAAATTCTTCCCTCAGTGTCCCTCGTCTGGGTTTTTGTGACACATATTGTGCGACATTCCTACTCCATCTTCTTTTTTTTTTTTCTGGTGGCACCCCACAGCCTGTGCAATCCTAGTTCCCCAACCAGGGATCAGACCCAGAGACCCCACAGTGAAAGTACTGAGTCCTAACCACTGGACTGCCAGGGAATTCTACTCCAGCTTGTGTCGTAATTAAAGTTACTTGTTTATATAGACTTTTACAGCTTGTAAAGTACTTACACATACATCATCTTCACTGATGGTCAAAACTAACCTGTAAAGAAGGTATCCTTTTGGTTCTTGTTGGACTGAAGAGGAGACTCCTTTCATTCAGGGAGGCTCAGAGTTGGAACTGAAGCTCCAACTGAACTTTGGTCTTCTGCTCCAGATTGGATCATCTCCAGTCTAAGTGGCTGCCTTCTTGCTCTCACCATCACCCCTGACTGTAACTAATCTGAGGATGAAGGTGTCTGAACTATTTCCCCTCTCTCCTCTGCCTCATGCTTTCTGAACTGGACACTACTGGACTCCCACCCAGATCCCTGGACTAGTTCCCATTTGCTTCAAACAACCCCCTGTGAGTGCTCTTCTTCTTTCTTATTTGCAGTTGCCTAGAGTTACTGCAGGAGAAGGCAATGGCAACCCACTCCAGTGTTCTTGTCTGGAGAATCCCGGGGATGGGGGAGCCTGGTGGGCTGCCATCTATGGGGTCACACAGAGTCGGACACGACTGAAGTGACTTAGCAGCAGCGGCGGCAGCAGCAGCGAAGTTACTGCACTAGCTTTGCCCCGAGGAAGAAGGCAAGAGGAAGTGCCAGGGAGTTTAAGTCCCCTGGAGGATTACTGACAATACTCTTGCTTCAGATTGGGATGACTCTTTACCTTCCAGAGTCCTTTGAAGAGTCAGGCTGCATCTACCTGCTCTGAGACCCCTGGAGATGTGTGTCTGCTTGCTCCTCCCTATTCCTGTCCCCTCAACCTCTCCGTTGTTGTTGTTGTTCAGTAGCTAAGTCCTGTCCAACTCTTTGCTACCCCATGGACTACAGTATTCCAGGCTCCCCTGTCCTCCACTATCTCCCAGAGTTTGCTCAAATTCATGTCCATTGAGTTGGTGATGCTCTCTAACCATTTCATCCTCTGCCGCTCCTTTCTCCTTCTGCCTTCAGTCTTTCCCAGCATCAGAGTGTTTTCCAATGAGTTGGCTCTTCACATTCGGTGACCAAAAAATTGGAACTTCAGCTTCAGCATCAGTCTTTTCAATGAATAGTCAGCGTTGATTTCCTTTATTGACTTGCTTGATCTCCTCGCAGTCCAAGGGACTCTCAAGAGTCTTCTCCAGCATGACAATTCAAAAGCATCAATTCTTGGGCCCTCAGCCAACTCTTACATCCATCCATGACTACTGGAAAAAGGATAACTTTGACTATTCAGACATCTCACTATTGTAGTTTTATTTTTCTGGGAGCATTTTCTTAATACATCGCTTGCATATGAATCCTCTTCTGAGAAACTGACCTTCCCCACCGCCAGACCTAAAACATCTGACCCAGACTCCTTTCCCACCCTCAGATATAACATGTTCAACACAGTAGACATAAATGTTCAAAGGATGAAAATTGGATGTGAACCAACCTTACAGCAGATAACCAATAAACTTATGTATATGATGATCATTATTGTGTAGCAAACATTAGTGTGGGCCTGCCTTCTATTTATTTATTATCCTATTCATAAAAATAAGCATGACCCCTTTTTAATCAGTTACAAGCAGATGATTCTATTTTTAACTAAGGGTATTTGTTAACCTCAGAGTTATTTTTTCCTCCCCCATAGGATAAATAGTAAAAATACGTTAGATTTGTCAGAGACACTAGGATTGATTAGGGCATTTAATTATTATATGATTTTTATAGATAACATTCAAAAATATTGCATATAATATTTTTAACTTTAAGTAGCAATGTCTATTGCTGTCGAAGTAGAAGACATCCCCCCACCAAGGTAAAAGCTTTGTTTTGTTACCTGTTTTTCAAGTGATCTAGATGTATAGAAAGAGGCCCATAAATCAAGCAAAGGACATTTTCTAATATCATTTAGTTTTTCCAAGAAACCTCATTCCCTATTTGAGTAAAAAGACAAACACATGCACACACACAGCTCAGAATGTGTTAAAGCATGTTTCCCCAACTCTATATGCTGTATGCTTAAATGTCTACAAAGCAGAATCTTCTTAATCCATCTTCAGCCTCCTCAACCATGTAAGACTTCTCTGTTTTCCCAAGATTTCCACATGTGCCTCTTGTGGCATGTGGTGTGTCTTCACTGAAACTGTGAATGTTCTCAACTAGTTTTATCCTTAAATCTAGCCTGTGGGCTTCTTGAGATAGTCTGATACATATTCATAGCCATCACCACATTTTTAAAAGCCCTTTGAACATCGGAATTACTCATAAACCTTTATAACTCAGTAAATTAAATCTTCCTGATTAAAAAAATAATACTTACTTTGCAGAAAAAGGCTTTCCAGGAGACGCAGGGGTAAAGAAACTGCCTGACAAGTCAGGAGACAGAAGAGACGCGGGTTTGATCCCTGGGTCAGGAAGATCCCCTGGAGGAAAAAATGGCAACCCACTCCAGTATTCTTGCCTGGAGAATCCCAGGGACAGAGGAGCCAGGTGGGCTACAGTCCATGGGGTAGCAGAGTCAGATACGACTGAAGTGACCGGGCACAGCTAAACCCCACTCGGATCAAAATGCGAGTTTGATCTCTGAGTTGGGAAAAGCCCCTGGAGGAGAGCATGACAACCCACTCCAGTATTCCTGCCTGGAGAATCCCACGGACAGAGGAGTCTGGCAGGTCACAGTCCACGGGTTGCAAAGAGTCAGACATGACTTATTGACTAAACAACATATTATGATGGATATTTCCTTTCATCGTTTTTTTTCTACGTATATCTAATATATATACAAACACATTTAAGTATTGAATAATTGTTTTTTAGTTATATATTGTTGCAAAATAGTTTGGAATCTGACTTTTCTGATTTAATGTATCAGTAGAACTTGCCATTGCTTTATTCTACAAATTTATGACTTTTATATGTTATCCATTATTCCATCACATTGCAATATCATAATTTATTTAATCCTCCTCATATTTTTGGACTTTTGCATTGTTTTCAATAATTTATGCTTGTAAATAATACTGTAATAAATATAATACTGTAATAAATATTCTTGTACATGTAAATACAATCTTAGAAGTAAATGAATATAACCCCAGAAATATATTATTTTTAGAAAGTTTGTACCAATTTATGTTCTCATGAATAGTGAGAGAACTATTGCACAATCCTCCTAACCAACCAAAGGCAGTTTCATTAAAAAGAAAACAAGTACTTCAATTTCGCAGATGAAAAGTGCTACCTCATTATTTGTTTTAATTCACATTTAATTTATTTTTATAGTTATTATTTTTTAATTTGCATTTTAGAAGAGTGGTAAAGATGAATTATTTTCACCTTTTCTAAGGGTAGTTTAGAGTTTTTCTTAGTTATTTTTATGGTTCACTATGGTGAAGATACTAAAACTTTGTTATATACTGATACATTACAAATGTTTTTATTATGTATATTATACTTAAAACTGCATATAACATATGTACAGTTTAAAGAAAAGTAACGCAATGAATACCCATGATTCCTAAACTCAACCTTAAGAAACAGAAAGTCACTCATTCATTTGGGCCCTGTTTATACTTCTTTCTCATCACTTCCCCCTCGCCCCACTACAAAAAACAAAAAAAAATTAACTCGAAATTTGTATGAGTTTTTCCTTTGCTGTTTATATCTTACAAATATTTGCATACTGACCATCATATTTTTGGGAGAGGGCGATGGCACCCCACTCCAGTACTCTTTCTTGGAGAATCCCAAGGACGGAGGAGCCTGGTAGGCTGCAGTCCATGGGGTCTCGAAGAGTCGGACACGACTGAGCAACTTCACTTTCACTTTTCACTTTCATGCATTGCAGAAGGAAATGGCAACCCACTCCAGTGTTCTTGCCTGGAGAATCCCAGGGAAGGAGGAGCCTGGTGGGCTGCCGTCTATGGGGTCGCAGAGTTGGACATGACTGATGCGACTTAGCAGCAGCAGCAGCAGCATCGTAATTTTTACTTTTGCATTTGTACTTTATATGCATGCAATAATACTGTGTGTGTGCGCTGGACTGTGGCTTGTTGTTTATTTAATAATGTGCTTTTTTTTTTGAGATTAAACCATGCTAATACATGAAGCTGTAGTCATTCACTTTCATTATTTTATGCTATTTCATTGACACATATTTGTGATATTTAACATTGTTATATTCTTATAAATAATGATGTGAATGCATGCTATCCCAGGATTTTTCATCTGGTCAAAAATATTGGTGATTTTTCTAGGGATATAACAAACATGGAATTAATGGAGCTTCATATGTGCTCAAGTACAGTTTTATTTGGTTATATCAATTGCTTTTCAAACTAATTGTCCCAATTTATATTCCTTTCCAGAAATACAAATATAAATTGGGGCTTTCTAGGTGGTGCTAGCGGAGAAGGCAATGGCACCCCACTCCAGTACTCTTGCCTGGAAAATCCCATGGACGGAGGAGCCTGGTAGGCTGCAGTCCATATGGTCGCTAAGAGTCGGACACGACTGACCGACTTCACTTTCACTTTTCACTTTCATGCATTGGAGAAGGAAATGGCAACCCACTCCAGTGTTCTTGCCTGGAGAATCCCAGGGACGGAGGAGCCTGGTAAGCTTTTGTCTATGTGGTCGCACAGAGTCAGACACGACTGAAGCGATTTAGCAGCAGCAGCAGCAGCAGGTGGTGCTAGCAGCGAAAAACCTGACTGCCAATGCAGAAGACACAAGAGATGTGGGTTCGATCCCTGGGTGGGGAAGATGCCCTGGCGAACACCATGGCGACCCACTCCAGTATTCTTGTCTGGAGAATCCCATAGACAGAGGAGCCTGGTGACTGATATTATTTTGTTGCTACTATAACTTTGGTCACTTTTAGATATCCTTTTCTGTTTGCTGCTTCTGTCTTTTGATCTTGCTTCTAGCAAACTTACTGAACTTTCTTATTAATCCTATTATGTGGATTATTTAGAAGCTTCTCATGGATAATCATACTATCTTCAAATGATACTTTCAATTTTTCAGAACTGTTCATAAATCAAATTTTTGTTTTCTAATTGTTTAAAACATATACCTGGTCAAATCTACAAAAACAAGAAAGTTTTAGAGAAATCAGTATCTTTCTTCTGTTCATTTATATGGCTTTCAATTTATTTTTAAGAATCTCTGTTACATTCTTAGACAAATAACAAACTAAGCTCATTTTTCAACACTTTTTAAAAAAAAAATAGAATATCCAGTATACCACTCTACAGTCTCACAGAGATGCTGCTAATTCTGTTAGACAGCTGTACCACATTCCATTGTATGTATGTACTATACACACAATGGAATTTAATTGGCTTTCTGTGAGTAGATATTTGAATTCTCTCTCTTTTCTATTAACTAATTTTTTAATAAATAGCCTTGTGTAAAACCTTTTAACATTTTTATGAATGTGTCTTTGAGGGCTCCCCCTTAAAGAAGGGTTGCTGGATCAAGGACCATGTGCATATAACACTTTGTTTGATGTGGCCAAATTCCTTTCCATGGGTTCCTATTATTTTGCATCGTTAGCAGCAATATCTGAGGTCAGCCTCCCCAACAGAGTATTGTGTCAAACATTTGGGTTTTGCTACTCCTATATATGGGAGAAGGCAATGGCACCCCACTCCAGTACTCTTGCCTGGAAAATCCCATGGACGGAGGCGCCTGGTAGGCTGCAGACCATGGGGTCGCTACCAGTCCGACATGGCTGAGTGACTTCACTTTCACTTTTCACTTTCATGCATTGGAGAAGGAAATGGCAACCCACTCCAATGTTCTTGCCTGGAGAATCCTAGGGATGGCAGAGCCTGGTGGGCTTCCGTATATGAGAAATAGTATCTCAAGGTAACTGTAATTCTTTTGCATTGAGTAATAGGTTAGTATTTTTCTCTTTGTCTCTGAAATTCTGTTGTTTTTAGAAATATTTCTAGATGAGGTTTTCCTTTTAATCATGTTGTTTGTGTTTCTTTGAGGTTTCTGAATTTGAGGGTTGTAGTCTTTTACCTATCTTGGAATACACTCGACCACTTATATCACCTTGAATTGTCTCTTTTCATTATTTTATTTATGTTTTCCTCATGGAAAGAATAGAGTCTTTGATATTTTTTTTTTTATTCTACTCAGGTTGCATCAGCTATTCTCAACACTTTGACTCTGCACTCCATTCTAGATATTTATTCTGCATCTAAGTCACCAATTCTCTTATCACCTGAAATTAATGCGCTATTTAACTTATTCATTGAGCTTCTAATTTCAATAATCATTTTTTGTATTCTTAGACATTCTCTTTGTTTCTTTATAATGTCTTCCTAGTCAAGTTTGGTGGTTTCTTCTTCCTTTACTGTCAAGCCCCTCTTTTATTTCTCCAAATGTGTTAATATACTCATGTTTGTTTCTGGTAATTCCAATTTAATCTCTGTGTGGATCTGATTCTGTAGGATGTTTTTCTCTTGATTTTAAATCATGATCCTTTGTTTCTTTGTTTATTTATCTTTTTGGTTTTGAGATGATGGACCTTAGGAACTTATCTGTAGAACATTTTGAAAGTTGAATTTAATGGGTGGGGCACTGGAAACAATTTACATTTACTCTGTCTGCTAGGTGGATACCACTTGAAAATCAATTTTTTGATTTTGATTTTTCAGGCCACAAAAGTAGTGTGACTTCTAGCCCCAGACACAGCTTATAGTTAGGAATTCTTGGAGACATGCATTCTTTCTTTTTCCTCTGTTCTAAGTTTTAGAAAAGGCAGAGGAACCAGAGATCAAATTGCCAACATCCGCTGGATCATCAAAAAAGCAAGAGAGTTCCAGAAAAACATCTATTTCTGCTTTATTGACTATGCCAAAGCCTTTGACTGTGTGGATCACAATAAACACTGGAAAATTCTGAAAGAGATGGGAATACCAGACCACCTGACCTGCCTCTTGAGAAACCTATATGCAGGTCAGGAAGCACCAGTTAGAACTGGACATGGAACAACAGACTGGTTCCAAATAGGAAAAGGAGTACGTCAAGGCTGTATATTGTCACCCTGCTTCTTTAACTTCTATGCAGAGTACATCATGAGAAACGCTGGGCTGGAAGAAGCACAAGCTGGAATCAAGATTGCTGGGAGAAATATCAATAACCTCAGATATGCAGATGACACCACTCTTATGGCAGAAAGTGAAGAGGAGCTAAAAAACCTCTTGATGAAAGTGAAAGAGGAGAGTGAAAAAGTTGGCTTAAAGCTCAGCATTCAGAAAACTAAGATCATGGCATCTGGTCCCACCACCTCATGGGAAATAGATGGGGAAACAGTGGAAAGAGTGTCAGACTTTATTTTTGGGGGCTCCAAAATCACTGCAGATGGTGGCTGCAGCCATGAAATAAAAAGACACTTACTCCTTGGAAGGAAAGTTATGACCAGCCTAGACAGCATATTAAAAAGCAGAGACATTACATTGCCAACAAAGGTCCATCTAGTCAAGGCTATGGTTTTTCCAGTGGTAATGTATGGATGTGAGAGTTGGACTGTGAAGAAAGCTGAACGCCAAAGAATTGATGCTTTTGAACTGTGGTGTTGGAGAAGACTCTTGAGAGTCCCTTGGACTGCAAGGAGATCCAACCAGTCCATCCTAAAGGAGACCAGTCCTGGGTGTGATCAATTCAGGTGATGCTGAAGCTGAAACTTCAATACTTTGGCTACCTCATGTGAAGAGTTGACTCATTGGAAAAGACCCTGATGCTGGGATGGGTTGGGGGCAGGAGGAGAAGGGGATGACAGAGGATGAGATGGCTGGATGGCATCACCGACTGGATGGACATGAGTTTGAGTAATCTCTGGGAGTTGGTGATGGACAGGGAGGCCTGGTGTGCTACGATTCATGGGGTCGCAAAGAGACGGACACAAATGAGCAACTGAACTTAACTGTACTGATTGTAACATGCGTCCAAAAAAGTACACAAATTATAAGTGTACATCATACTGCAGTTTTACAACGTGAACATATCCTCATCAGTATAGGCCATTCCCTGGTATCCAAAGACTCTCTTCCTACCTTCTTTCAGTCCCCCCAACATGTGACACAGCAATGAGCAGAAGTGACTACAATGGTCCACAACAACAAAGACAATCTCACAGACAATGATGTCCAAAAGAGGCCCCAGGTAGGAGAAAAATGGCTGCATCATTCCATTGAAGCAAAACTCAAAACCAGATGAACTAAAAGAGGTACTTACTTCTGGAAGCCAGCTCCTGGTGTTATAGTTTGAGACACAAAGGTTTTAAATTTTTCATAACAAAATCTACTAATTTTTCTCCTTGTGTTATTTATCCCGTTTCCTTTTGAGCAAGACAGTTGTGTCTGTAAATGTCTTCTAGACTTTTTATTATAAATAAATTTTCTGATATTTATTTTAGTTTAGTTTTTTCAATTAATTGTTTCAGAACAGTGTATTTATATGTTGTATTATCATTTCTACTTTATTATTCATTCAAGCATCAATATATTACTCTGCTTATTCCTGTCCTATTTTGATGATCACAGCTTTATGCTATATAGGTTTTAAAATATCTTAAGGCATATTCCCCATTTTTCTATGTTGAATCTTGGTCAGCTGGAAAATGTTTTTAGGTGTCTCTTTTCCTAGAGGGATAAATGAGTGGTATATCTTATGAGCCATCTGTGTGTGAAATATATTTCCATTGCTTTCACATATGAACACACACACAAAATCAAAACCTTGACTGGGCGTAGCATTCTTGAGTCTACATATTTTTCTTTTGATGAACTATAATTATTCTTCCCCTAAAATGTAGTATTGCAGAGATGATTGAATATTATGCTTAATTTTAGATAAGTTATATATAATGTGTAGCCTTTCTGAATTTTATCTAATGGCTGAATAGGCTATTCAGTGGAATATTCTTCCACTTTTTTCTTCTAATCAAGTTTTTTTCAGTTTGCCTTCAGGATTTGGATTCAGTGATTCTATCTTGAGTACAGTGAATTTTTTCAAACAATGTGTAAATATGCTTATAGGGCTAATGAAAAAACTTTAAATTATATTTTTGAATTTCTCTTCTGTTCTAATTATTCTGTACTCCTCAGAAACAACTCCAATTCTAAAATTTAATTTTGACCCTATCCAATTTTGTGTATTAATTTTTCAATTACCTTTTCTCTCCTTGGTCTGGTTTCTTTGTTTTTTGCCTCTGTTTCAAATCTAGGAGAGTTTCGGGACTCTTCAATATCACTAATTCAGTATTCCGTAGATTGATCTTTCTATTTAACGCCTTTAATTTGAATATAAACACTGTAAATCCCACAATAATATGCTCAATAATAATGTGAATTTTCATATAACAATTGACTCTTCTTCAGTATAAGCAAATGGCCAATCAGGAGCACTTAAAGATCTTATCTTCTTGGGATGACAGGAAGACAGGGCCAACAAAGAAACACTGGGTTTCTTGGGAAGCATGGAAGAAGAAATGGTACCCTGTTTTCAGGATTATTTCAGTTTAATTTTGCTGAATTGGGCAGTTTAAAAAGTATCATCTTCCTAGGAAACTCCTAGAATTGCTGCCACTGTTCTTGAAAACAGCCAATTGCAGAGCCAAGAATGATCTCTATTGACATCTGGTGGAATAGACAGGCTTCACTAGGTGGTACCAATCAGTAGCGAACAGCAGCATCAATTTGGGTTGTGCAGTTTAGTCTTGCCATAACATAATTCTGCATTGTATGCAATTAAATTTGAGGGGTATTAAACCCACTCTGGTATTCTAACCTGGAAAATCTCACAGATAGAGGAGTCTGGTAGGCTATAGTCTATGGGATTGGAAAAGAGTAGGACACTGCTTAGCAACTAAACAACAACAATAACAGCAACAACTTTATCCCTACTCATTATTTAGCTTCAAGGAACCCCTCCTTAGCTCACCCTTCTTTGTTTTCTTCATGATCTCCCCCCTTTTTAGGTGCTTTTAGGTCCTTTCACACTCCTGCATTTCTCTAAAATCTGGACAGAAGAAATCTAGGCAAACCCACACCATATTGGGTATTCTTCTCACAGAGTTCCTCCTAGTTCTTTATTCCTCTGCCACTTTTCCCGCTCATATACTTTAAGATCTAAATAACCTAACCCACAATAACTCATAATTTACTCCCCTCCATGACCTCCACTTACTCTGTTGTTTCTCAGAGAGGCTGAAGGACATAGAGAGATGGTCGTGACTGGGTTGGAAGGAAGCCTCAAAAGTACAGAAATCTAAAAGCTCACACCATACAGTTAATAAACAGCTACTCTTTTATTGGTACTTGTTGATCACAATTAAGGCACTTCAATAGGAATAACAATAGTCTCCTGAAGATAAAGTGTACCAAAAATCGATATTTTAATTTCTGGTTATAGCATTGTGCACAGCATCGAAGAGGTCAGCAGTGCAGAAAAATGGTATTTTTCTTATGGAAATCTGACCTTGAAAGGAACAACTGCTGTTACAATTTGAAGGACATTGAAATTTCCCTCTTGGCATGGATTCTCATCCAGCTCAAATCCATGCCATTTCTCTACACCCTCTGGAATTTGCCTGTCTTCCCTTTGAAGTCTTGCTTCTCCTTTTTCATCAGGGCTGTAGTCTTTGTGGATATCATGACAAGTATGGCTCCCCTTTGAACTGAGGTTTGTGAGTGAGTCTTCTTCATAAGTACTTCTAAAGAGGAGCCAATAGATCAAGGTCAACACTTGCCAAGATCCAAGTCTGTGACAGATACTGGCTAAGCACTCATTATTCTATTTAATTTTTATATCCACAAAATGAGAAAGGAGTTATTCTTAGACTCATTTGACACATTAGAGGATTAAAACAGATAGTTCACTTCTCCAAGATGACACAACCAGTAAATGGCACCAGTAAGCCTCAAACCCAGCTCTGCCTGATGTTTGAGCCCATGGTAAACACCATATTTCTCCTAAGACCATCTCCAGCTTTGTTGGAGTGGGGCTAATTTGTGGGAGAAAATGTCTAGGCATCAAGTGAAAATAAATTTCTTAAAATAATGCACTTGGAATGACATTGCTGAACCTCATTTGTAATTAATTGTATTGGTTGAGGATCTAGTCAAATATATACTAATGAACTTCCAGAGTCAAATAAAATAAAATATTTATAAGCATATCACATCTGAACATATAACAAAACATTATATTTTCTACATATTAGAAAATGTAGAAAGATAAGGATTGTTGCTCAGTCACTAAGTCCTGTCTCTTTGTGACCCCATGAACTGTAGCATGCCAGGCTTCCCTGTCCTTCACTATCTCCCAGATTTTGCTCAAACTCATGTCCATTGAGTCAGTGATGCTATCCAATGATGCCATCCTCTGCCTCTCCTTTCTCCTCCTGGCTTCAGTCTTTCCCAGCATCAGGGTCTTTTCCAAACAGTAGGTTCTTCTCATCATGTGGCCAAAGTATTGGAGTTTCAGTTTCAGCATCAGTCCTTCCAAAGAATATTCAGGACTGATTTCTTCTAGGATTGACCAGTTTGATCTCCTTGCTATCCAAGGGACTCTCAAGAGTCTTCTCCAACACCACAGTTTGATAGCATCAATTCTTCAGTGCTCAGCCTCTCTTATGGTCCAACTCTCACATCTGTACCTGACTACTGGAAAAAAAACATAGCTTTGACTATTTGGAACTTTGTCGGCAAAATGATGTCTCTGCTTTTTAACAGGCTATCTAGGTTTGTCACAGCTTTCCTTCCAAGAAGCAAGCATCTTGTAACTTCATGGCTGTGGTCACTGTCCACAGTGATTTTGAAGCCCAAGAAAATAAAATCTGTCAGTGTTTCCAATTTTTCCCCATCTACTTGCCATGAAGTTATGGTACTGGATGCCATGATCTTCTTTTCTGAATGTTGAGTTTTAAGCCAGTTTTTCCACTTTCCTCTTTTACCCTCATAAAGATGCCATTTAGCATCTCTTGGCTTTCTGCCATTAGAGTGGTATCATTCTCTCTGACTAATGTCAAATAATATATTTGTTATACTTTGATATCAAAAAGGAGAGAACAGGCGGCTAAGTTGTTAAGTTTTGTGTGATATTCCTTTTAAATGAGAAGACATATCTATTTCCTAAAACCTAGCTTAAATACATTTTATATGTAATCTTGTAATATTATAATTAAGTTTAATAGGAGTTAAGAGGAATTACAGAGAGACTATGTGGGAAATGAGGAAAGAAAGCTACAAGTTTTCTCAGAAATGAGTGTATGACTGAGATGTAAAGGCTACATACAAAAGCTGGTTTCAGTGCTCACTCTGTGGGTCTTCTGTCTCCTGATCCCCACCCAGGGCGTCACTGATCTTTTAGGGAGTTCTTTGACACGATGGCTTCTCTGGTGTCTCAGATAGTAGAGAATCTGCCTGCAATGCAGGAGACCCAGCTTCGACCCCTGGGTTGGGAAGATCCCTGGAGGAGGAAATGGCAACCCTCTCCAGTATTCTTGCCTGGAGAATCCCATGAACAGAGGAGCTTGGCAGGCTGCAGTTCTTGGGGTCGCAAAGAGTCAGACATGACCGAGCAACTTAACACTTGACATGATACAGACCCGAGAGAAAGCAGGAAAATACTGTGAAGTGATTTAACAGGAGGAGAAAGAACCCAAAGAAGGTCTGCTTAGGAAAACAGTTTCAAGATCTACACTTCTTCTATCAAAATCCCCGAGTCCTCACACTTTGTTTTCCTGAAATCCTAGTGACACACATCAGATCTACACTTTCTTGGACGTGAGGAGCTGAGCTGGAAAATCGGGCAAAACATGGCCAAGTGGGACTGTTCAGAGCTCCGCCTAGAGGACAGCATGTGGTTAATACAGAAACAAGGACCTGGATATCTGAGAGTCAGCAGCATAGAGGGGCAAGCATTTTGTCTTTCTTCATGTGGTGAAACCTAGGTCACTGATCAGTTTTCTTAACCCAGCCCCATTTGTCTTGCTGTCATTGGAAATTCCTCTAGATTCTGGCAAGAGGTTTTGCTTTGGGTTTGATGCTGTGTGAATCCACGAACTTTCAGCATAGAAGTTAGAGAAAGTTCTTAGGCAGGTATCTTTTTTTCACTTCAAAGCATAAACTGTGTAGATGAATAAATAAACGGATGAGAAATTCTTAGGAAAACACTTCTAACTTCCATACCTAAAGCCCATCTCTAATAGGATATATCGAATTCATTAGTATCCAATAAGAACAGTAAGTGATGCATTTTAAGTCACATTAGATTATCTGTGTTTCTCAAAATAAACACACTTTATTAGGTACTTTATGTACAAGTAGAAACATCAAGTTGTGAGAGTGTGTGTGTGTGTGTGTGTGGTTGTGATTGTTCTTGGAGCCTCTAACTCCAGTGCTCATAATAAATGATTCTATTCTCCTTCCATAATTTGGTCACTTCAGTCGCATTGGCCTCCCTCTACAATATTTTTGCTGATGATTTTTTTTTCAATTTCTTATTACTCTACAGATTTCAAGTCCTGAAATTTTATACCTGAAGCCTTGCTATGAAATATTCAAAAGATGCTATATTTCATACTGCTGAATAAGCAGTTTGTTTATTCTCCCTTGGCAAGTATGCTGCATAACATTGTTTCTAGGGAAGGAGTTTATGTGGGATGATTAAAAATTCCATTTTCATAACCTGTCTCTGATAGACTGCCCATCCAGCCCCAATATTTGTAGAAAAATATTAAACTATGGATTATAAAAATACACTTCAGCAAGTGGCTTTCATTTCCATTTTATTCAGATGATGACTTTTAGGCAAGAACTTCCCCATTATCCTTCAGAATGACTCTTTATATATCTATCCTTTTTGATTTTCTTCTTTTATCAGACAAAAAGGACAAATATTTCTCGTTTCCGAAGCTGACCACTCTATCTGTGGCCTGAGTCCAGCACTCACTATCTCTCCTGAGCCCTGACTCTCTTACTTATTCAGTTTCCTTCTAATATGATAATCTCTCTTTTTCCAATGCTTGTTTCTTCTCTTCCTTCAAATATACACTGGCCTTTATTTATTAATAGAATTTTTTTTTCACTTGAATCTTCTGCTTTACTTCAGCCAGTCCAAAGAAGATATTTTAGCTTTTGTTTGAACCACCAAATTCTGACCTTAATCCTATGCAATTTAGTCTAATCTTTCTGATAATATTGAATATGCAGTCGAGTTAGCCAATAACCTCCTAGTTGCCAATTCTAATATTTTTCTCATTCCTCTTTTTCTTCACTATTGGCAGCTATCGACCAATCCTTCTTAAACTCTCTACCCTTGAATTTCATATTACTTTACATTGATTTTCTTCTCAATTCTTAGTCTGCTTATTTTCTTGTCCCTTTTCCTTTTCTGACTCCCTTTTCCTTTTCTGACTCCTTTCTGGACCCTTATACCATTAATTTCTTAGCACTAATATCACTGCCTTTTTCTCTTCTTCAAGTTCTTTCCTGAGAGATTTCACCCATTTATAGGGTTTCCTTTTTTTTTACCACTCACCTGACATTTTGGGTATCAATGCAGATATGCATTTATAATATCTCCTGATCCCCAATCCAAATTTGCTTCTACTTGTTGAACTGTTTTACCTAAAGGGCCAGTTTTTACTCCCAAAGCAAATCAAAGACAGAAAACAGAATAGCCAAGTGAACCAAAACCCAAGGGAGCGTAAAATAAAAAAAACAAACTAAACAATTCCCTCTCAAATTCTACAGAACTTATTACCCTTCCTTCAAAATGAGAAACAGGTCTCTATGCTTAGGTTAACTTATTTTTGATTTGTTGCCTATAATTCCTTCAGGTTCTTTAGCTTAATGGAGGTAGTTATTTACAGCTCCTCCCCGATTCTCCTCCTCCCTTCCCCCTTCTCCTCCCCCCTCCCCCTCTCCCCTCCCCTCCCCTTCTCCTCCCCCCTCCCCCTCTCCCCTCCCCTCCCCCTCTCCCCTCCCTTCTCCCTCTCCCCCTCCTCCCTCCCCACCTCCCTGCTCTGGTCAAGCAGCCTCTGAGGCCCATATGAAGGCAGGGTCAGCATGGACTAGAACTTAAACCTGGCGGAGTAGAGACCTCCTAACAAACACTTTGAGTGTGATGGCCACCACACTGTTGATCAGGAACAGTGATTTATGACTGCTGAGTTCCAGTGTGAGAGGAAGATGCAGGGCTCCTTGTTCAAAAATTATGAAGAATTTTAGGCAGCAGGAGAAGAACATTACACCAGATGTGGGCCCCATCACAGCATGGCGCCCTGCGTGTCTTCCTTTCACAAGCCTGTGATGCCAGCTTTGCTATTTACCGTCCTGAGCAGCAGAACCCCTGTCAGTGAAATGACGAGGTTGACTGACATGATCTCTAAGGTGACATCCCATTTTGCTCTAAAATCCAGTCATTCTAAGCCGCCTTTCTCTACAACAGCTCCTGGATCCCTGCCTTGATTCCTTTCCCACCTTGCCAGTAACAGCAATGCCCAACCATGTGAGGGTAATTTCTTTTTTTTTTTTACCTATCTCCAATCTTTCTTCA
This sequence comes from Cervus canadensis, assembly GCF_019320065.1. NCBI lineage: Eukaryota > Metazoa > Chordata > Mammalia > Artiodactyla > Cervidae > Cervus > Cervus canadensis. The sequence goes on from NC_057418.1 coordinate 27,066,351, forward strand.
ATCCATTTTACTTAGAATTTTAGCACCAAACATTATCCCTAAATTAAAGGCTCAAGTTCAGACTTGACTTAGTCATCCATATTGCTATCCAACCTTATAAGATCACTGTATTAATTGCCTAGGGCTGCTATAACAAAATCCTACAAATGTGTTTTCTCACAACTCCAGAGGCTACAATGTCCAAGATCAAGATCAACATGTCAGTAGGGTTGGTTTCCACCACGGTTGCTCACTCTATTTGGTTTCCAGTTGTGTACCTCTAACCATGGCCTCACATGGTCTTTTCTCTGTGCTCCCACATCCCTGGTGTCTCTCCCTGATCCTATAAGGACAGAAGTCATATTGGATTAAGGCTCCACCCTTTATAAATTTATTTAATTTTTGAACATGTGGGATCTTTGTTTGCTGTTCAGTTCAGTTCAGTCGCTCAGTCGTGTCCAACTCTTTGCAACCCCATGGACTGAAGCACACCAGGCCTCCCTGTCCATCACCAAATCCCGCAGTCCACCCAAACCCATGTCCATCGAGTCAATGATGCCATCCAACCATCTCATCTTCTGTCATCCCCTTCTCCTCCTGCCTTCAATCTTTCCCAGCATCAGTGTCTTTTCCAATGAGTCAGTTCTTCACATCAGGTGGCCAAAGTATTGGAGTTTCAGCCTCAGCATCAGTCCTTCCAATGAACACCCAGGACTGATCTCCTTTAGGATGGACTGGTTGGATCTCCTTGCAGTCCAAGGACTCTCAAGAGTCTTCTCCAACACCACAGTTCAAAAGCATCAATTCTTCAGTGCTCAGCTTTCTTTGCAGTCCAACTCACATTCATACGTGATTACTGGAAAAACCACAGCCTTGCCTAGACGGACCTTTGTTGACAAAGTAATGTCTCTGCTTTTTAATATGCTGTCTAGATTGGTCATAACTTTCCTTCCAAGGAGTAAGCATCTTTTAATTTCATGGCTGCAATCACCATCTGCAGTGATTTTGGAGCTGGAAAAAAAAAAAGTTAGCCACTGTTTCCACTGTTTCCCCAACTATTTGCCATGAAGTGATGGGACCAGATGCCATGATCTTAGTTTTCTGAATGTTGAGCTTTAAGCCAACTTTTTCACTCTCCTCTTTCACTTTCATCAAGAGGCTCTTTAGTTCTTCACTTTCTGCCATAAGGGTGGTGTCATCTACATATCTGAGGTTATTGATATTTCTCCCAACAATCTTGATTCCAGCTTGTGCTTATTTGTTTGCTGACCATGGATCAAACCTGTACTCCTTGCATTGGAAGCATGGAATCTTAACTACTGGACCACGAGGGAAGCCCTAGGGTCCCACCCTTACATCCTCATTTAACTTTAACCCAAGGGACACTAGTGGTAAAGAACCTGATTTAAAATGCAGGAGACCTAAGAGACATGGGTTTGGGAAAATCCTCTGGAGGAGGGCATGGCAACCCACTTCAGAATTCTTGCCTGGAGAATCCCATGGACAGAAGGAGCCTGGTGGGCTATGGTCCATAGGGTCACAAAGAGCCGGACAGGACTGAGTGAATAACACTTTCACTTTCAGTGACAGTGGAGCTAGGGCGTCACCATATGAGTTTGTGGGGAGACAATTCAGTCCATAACATGCACTCTTCATTTCCATGATTCTAAGTGTATTGAGAGAAGCTCTGTGCAATCCCAACATATTGACAACATCACGGGGACCCCAAAATGTGAACGAGTGAGGGCTCCCTTCTGTCAGATGTGCAGCTCTCTGATCAGGTTCACTGGGTCCCCTGTGCCTTTGCTTCTGTTGTGCCTCATGGATGAAGCCAGCTTGATTTTCCTTTTCCATGTCCTCTCCCTTTCCCTCTGGTTTGCCATATCACCTTCCCTTCCCTAAGCGACACCTCAGTAAACTTTTGCAATGTTTTGTGCTTGACTGTGATCTCCCTTTCCTCTGAATATCAAAGCCTTTTAAGGTCCTCCCCACTCTTTCAAGATCTTGTGTCCTCCTCTAACTTCAGCCTTATATACCTCGCGATCCCAATGATTACCTAGCTTCTTTAAGGAAGACACTGTGTCTTCCATCAGTGCTTCTCAAATTCGACATGCATAAGCTCTCCCTGGGCTTCCCAGGTGGCTCAGTGGTAAAGAATCTGCCTGCAAAAATTCAAGAGATGCAGGGAGACCTGGGTTGGATCCCTGGGTCGGGAAGATCCCCTGGAGAAGGGCATGGCAACCCACTCCAGTGTTCTGGCTCGGAGAATCCCATGGACAGAGGAGCCTGGCAGGCTACGGTTTGTGGGGTCATAGAGAGTCAGACATGACTTAGTGACTGAGCATGCGAGCTCCCCCCGGGGCTCTTGTTAAATCCTGATTCTGAGTCAGTAGCTGGTGGGACCTAGGTTCCTGCATTTCTAACAAACTCCCAGGTGATGCTGGTGCTGCTGTTCCATGGGTTTCATTTGAACAGCCGAGGAAAAGGTTCCCCTTTCTCACTCTCTTTTTCCTTACAAACAAGCAGCATGCAGATATTTTCATAATGGATTATACTCTATTGATTAACTTCCTCTTAACCTTCATGTTTTAATTCCATTTAGACCCAGGATGCTGGGCAGTGTGGAAAGCTGTGATCTCTGGAGTTAAAGTCTAGGAAAGGTAACATTTACTTAGACATTTATATGGCTCTGTGTTCTTTGTTAGGGGACCACAGGGTAAAGTGGATAATAAAGCAACAATTCCAATCAGTTAAAGTTCAATTTTCCTCCACAACATAAAACTTTGTAGGCCTCTATTTCCAAGAGGAGGCTAAACATACACTGCAGTGGGTTGGGTAGAACAAGAATGGAACACATTGTGTTTATTCTTTGAACATGCAGTACATTTACTTCATGTGAAATTATTTATCTCTTAGCATTTACTTTATTCTGGAGGAAAAATATAAATGTCCTTAGGGGATTTCGTTTTGTGAAGCCTATTCTTTTACTCTTGTCCTTCTCACTTTTGACATAAAATAACTTTTGATGCATTAAATTCTAATGAATAAGAACACATTTTAAAGGCCTTTCTTTGTATTTTATTCAGTAGCTGACTTTAGTTGCCTACAAAATGCTTTCTAAATTCAGTTTCTTATCATGGGTTCCATCCAGAATAAAATATATACGGCCCCTGGAGCACACAGCTGTTTATGTACCAGGCCAGTATGTCTCAGGGAGAGGTCTGCACGATGCATAGGCTATAATTTAAAAAATAAAAATAAAATCCCAACTCCACATCAAGTATTTAGAGCTGCTCAGTGGGAAGAAAAGACAGAAAAGGAGAAAGGAAGGCTGCTTATTAATTAGCTCCTTTTGCCTTGAACATTTCTATGCTGTTTTTAAGTCATCTATTTTCACATACAGTGTTTCAGAGCATATTCTGGCATGTTTTAAAGTCAAATAGAAGATCGAGAGAGTCTGAAAGATGCAGACATTTAAAAAAAAATTATATTCTCTTACAACATTTTTCAGTAACATGTTCTGGGAGGTGAAGAAGAGCCTGTGTCTAAGTTACCACCTCTTCAAAGAATGTAGAGGGCGGGGCAGGGCAGAACAACCTACAAGCCTTTGTTCAGAAAGGAGATGCCTTCTAGGGGTGCTGCCATCAGGGAATTCCTAGAGGTGGAATTTTCAGAGTGCCTTTAGCAAAGTGCTGACCTTGTGATGAGCCAGAAACCCAGAGCAGTCCTTAGGACTGCTGTCTGCCGTCTTGACAGCCAGTCCAATCAAGTACCCCCCAAAACCCTGTCCCACATCTGCTAGATGCTGTGAGTCCAAGGACAAAGGGCTCTGACTCGGCTGAAAGTTTCATGTCAAGAAGCTTAAAGACGCTGATGACAGAGACAAATGTGACATGTTCCACAAACCTGTGCGTCAAGGCCACCATGAAGAAGAGACATCACCACCACACAGCAGCTCTTTCTTGAGCATGGCTGTCTCAGCCACGCTTTCTCTGCCAGGCTCCTGAAGGACACGATGGGCTTTTCCATTCAGTTTTCAATCTTATCAGTTGCTGGAAAGTCAACTTTATTCCTTATTGGCAAGGATGGAGTCTGGTCACAGTTTTCCCATTGTCATGGCCAACAAAGACAGGTTAGTTCAATATAAAGTGCAGCCATGAAATTAAAAGATGCTTACTCCTTGCAAGGAAAGTTTTGACCAAACTAGACAGCCTATTAAAAAGCAGAGACATTACTTTGCCAACAAAGGTCCGTCTAGTCAAGGCTACGGTTTTTTCAGTAGTCATGTATGGATGTGAGAGTTGGAATCTAAAGAAAACTGAGCACTGAAGAATTGATGCTTTTGAACTGTGGTGTTGGAGAAGACTCCCTTGGACTGCAAGAAGATCCAACCAGTCCATCCTAAAGGGAATCAGTCCTGAATATTCATTGGAAGGACTGATGTTGAAGCTGAAACTCCAATACTTTGGCCACCTGATGCGAAAAGCTGACTCATTGGAAAAGATCCTTACACTGGGGAAGATTGAGGGCAGGAGGAGAAGGGGGCAACAGAGGATGAGATGGTTGGATGGCATCACCGACTCAATTGACTACTGGAAAAACCATAGCCTTGACTAGACTGACCTTTGTTGGCAAAGTAATGTCTCTGCTTTTTAATAGGCTGTCTAGGTTGGTCAAAACTTTCCTTCCAAGTTTGGGTAAACTCTGGGAGTTGGTGATGGACAGGGAGGCCTGACGTGCTGCAGTCCGTGGGATCACAAAGAGTCGGACACCACTTGGCAACGGCACAACAATAAGGTCTATGAAGCAGAGTCTGCAGGGTCTGTCAGAGAGGCCAAATGCATTTAGAACTTCATCACTGTCATGGAAAAATACCTGACAGATGTTCAGCGGGGGAGAGCCCTGTCACTGGTGTGGCACAGAGGTGGGGTGAAAGGTGTTGTGTCCTTAGCATCATATGGGGGAGGCTTCAAAGTAACCCCAGAACTGTGCTGCCCATTCCTGGTCCCAGGAGAGCACAGGATGAGGGGTCGACCCAGAGAGGGAAACCCGACCTCTCTTCTGACACTTCACAATTTAGCTTGTGGCTGGTCCCTGTTGGTCGCCTGAGTGGCTTTTAGTGATGTTTATAGCCTGTGAAGTTGGAAGTTCCTCAAAGGAGTCCAGGAGAGTTCTCTCACCAGCTGTCGGGTCTCTTGCTGTGTCCTTAAGCAGACTGGCATAAAATTCTGACCTAAACCAGCCTCACCATCAGAGGGGAGCTTTGCTGCAAGTCTCTAGGAAGCTCACCTTGTTTAGTAGCTTCAAGAGCCCAAACGATTGATGATATAAAATGGTACTGAAGGACTGGTGAATTAAAAAAGAGGTCTCAGTGATTTTCCTGGGCTTCATCACAGGTGGAAAGCAGCAGAGCTGTAGCCAGGCTCTTATGAGACTGTAAGAAAGAGTTTAGGTCATCCTAATGTGAACCACCGTGGTCCTGGGAACGCCCAGTCCTACATCCTAACGATCATCTCCAGTGAAAGAGAAATCTCTCCTAGGATCAGTGCTCACTTCACTGGTGATTTTCAAACCATGGTCAGGCCACCTGCACCAGGGTACCTTTTAAAATACAGATTCATGGTTCTTGTCCCTAAGCTGCTGGACGAGAATATTCAGAAGCCTGAAGATCTGTATTTTAACAAGCTCTGCTGCCTGTGTGACTTTTTATGAAAATTTGAGAACCACTACATGGACTATTTCTAAAGATGTTGATATGTAGTTATCTGTCAAAATATCTAGAAATCTTTAAACGCTTAAATGTTATAGGCAACAATTCTGAAAAAAAGAATGATTCTAGTTTTCAGCTGTAATTCTCTGATGATTGAATCAGCAGATCCAATGCCAAAGGACTAACCCTCCCCAAACACTGCAATTTATTGTTAGCTATGTTTCAGAGCAAGCATTCAGCCTCAAAGAAATGATAGAAGTTAGTTTAAAACATAAAAAAGTCAATGTGTAGAAACTAGGGATTTATTAGCCAAAATACTCTCTAAGCCCTACAACATTGACATTCAGATTCTATACATTTCATAGAGACTTAGCTTACTAGGAAACGCAAGTATAGCATATACCATATCCTTAATATATAGTCTCTTTTGCCATGTTAGGTAACATAGTCACAAGTTATAGGGATTAGGGCATGGAAACTTTGTGAGGCTATTAGTCCACCTACCACAGTCCCCCACTCTGCCTTGGAAGATTCACATGTACCTCAAATGCAAAATGCATTCACTTTACCCCAAGCTCCTGAAAGTTTCAACACATTACAGGAACAACACAAGACCAAATATCCCATTTAAATATCATCTTGAAAGTGAAAGTGTGAAAGTGTTAGTCTCTGAGTCGTGTCTGACTCTTTGTGACCCTATGGACTGTAGCTTGTCAGGCTTCTCTGTCCATGGGATTCTCCAGGCAATAATACTGGAGTGGGTTGCCATTCCCTTCTCCAGGGGATTTTCCTGACCCAGGGATCCAATCCGAGTCTCCTGCATTGCAGGCAGATTCTTTACCATCTGAGCCACCAGGGAAGGACAGAAGTCCCAAATCTCATCGTTTATCAAAATTCACTGTAGGTCTGGTGACTCAGAGGTTAAAGCGTCTGCCTGCAATGTGGGAGACCTGGGTTCGATCCCTGGGTTGGGAAGATCCCCTGGAGAAGGAAATGGCAACACACTCCAGTATTCTTGGCTGGAGAATCCCAGGGAGGGAGGAGCCTGGTGGGGCTACAGTCCACGGGGTCGCAAAGAGTCAGGCACGACTGAGCAACTTCACTTTCACTTTCAAGGTTCTAGACGCAGTCCATTCTGGGGCAAAATTCCTCTCTATCTGTGAACCTGTGAAATGAAAAAAGAAAAGTTATCTGCCCCCAAAATACAATGTTGGAATGGGCATAGGGTAATAGTTATAGACATTCTGGTTCAATGAAGGAGAAAATGGAAAGAAATTCAAGTCACTGGTCCCACACAATTTAGAGCTCCAACTGGGCAAACTTTGTGAGATTTCAATATTGGGAGTAATCCTCTGGAGTTCAGGACAGCTCTGTGGAATCATGACTCTGCCCTCTGGGTTCTCAGCTCTCCCCTCAGAGGCATGACTGTTGGTTAATTTTCTCCTATATGTGTATTTCCAAACTTTCACTGGGGTATTTATTTCTAAATCCATCCCAATGTGGCTGGAAAACATGCAGAGAGATATTTCTCTATTATTGCTTTCCTTGTGTCAATGAGATATTTTTCTATGTACCATTTTAATCTCCTTCTGTTTCTTTTACTATATTGTCTTCAGTTATTTTCTAAATTGTTGTTCAGGGGATTACAATTAACCTCTTAATTTAAAACAATCTGCTATAATTTGGTTTGACATGAGCTTTCCTTGAACAGCAGACAGAAACTTTGTTCTTGTCCCTCCCCCCTGCTCTGTACCCTCATCATCACAAGGATTACACTTTGTACATTGCATATGGATCAGCGCAGTTTTGGGATTACTGATTTATCCAGGTGTCCTTTAAATCAGATAGACGGAAAGCATTACGAACAAAAATACATTGTTACTGTCTTTATACTTGCTATGCAGTTACTTCTCAGGTTCCCTCCATTTCTTTGCGTGGGTTCTAGTCACTATCCAGTGTTTTCTTCCATTTCACCTTGAAGGGCTGTATTTCTTGTAGTGTTTGTCTGCTAATGATGATTTCTCTCCATTTTTATTGACTTGAAAATATGTTAGTTCCTTCTTCACTTTTAACAGACAGTGTTGCTTGGGTAACAGCACCTTGAACATTTCCTCACCACTGCATTCTGGCCACCACTATTTTGATGAGACATCTCTCCTTTGTGAGGGACCTTTTCCCTCTCACTGATTTCAAGATTCTTTGTTGACAATTTGACCATGAGAGGTGCAAGTATGGAGCTCTTTCAGTTTATCCTGCTTTGTGTATTTTGAGGTTTTTCAGGTGTCCAGATTAAAATTTTTCATCAAATTTAAGGAGTTATTAGTCTTTATTTCTTCAAATATTCTTTCTGCTCCCCCGCCCCCCGACTGCTCTCTGCTTAGGGGGCTCTCATTCATTATCTATGTAATTGGTATGTTTGATATTATCTCACAGGTCTCTGAGACTCTGCTCATTTCTAAATTAATTTTCCCTTTAATTGCTCAAACTGTATGATCTCAATTGAAATATGGTCAAATTGGCTATTTTTTTTTATTCTGACATTTCAAATCTGCAGCTGACTCCTTTGGTGATTTTTTTCCGCTATTATAATTTTCAGCTCCAGAATTTCTATTTGGTTACTTCTATAATTTCTATCTGTTTAATGATATCCTCTGTTTGGTAAGACAGAATTCTCACATTTTAAAAGATTCTTTAACACATGTATTCTTTTAATTCTTTAATTATATCTTACATAGCTGGTTTAAGAAGTCTTTTTTTAGTGTGTTCAACATCTGGACTTCCTCAGGGACGTTTTTTTATTGATTGCTTTTTTTCTGTTTATGTGTAATATTTTCCTGTTTCTTTGCACATTTTGTAGCTTTTTGTTGAGATTTGAATATTTTAAATAATATAATGGCACATGTGTGTGTGCCTGTGTGTCTGTCGCTCAGTCGTGTCCAGCTATTTGCAACCTCATGGACTGTACCTGGCCAGGTTCCTCTGCCTATGGAATTTTCCAGGCAAGAATACTGGAGTCAGTTGCCATTCCCTCCTCCAGGGGATCTTCCTAACCCAGGGATCAAATTGGCGTCTCTTGCAACTCCTGTCTTGGCAGGAAATTCTTTTACCATAGAGCTACCTGGGTAGACGTTTACTATAATATATATACATATGTATAATTACACAGTATATATTGCATCTTTTATCATTTCAGTTCAGTTCAGTAGCTCAATCGTGTCTGACTCTTTGTGACCCCATGAACTGCAGCACACCATGCCTCCGTGTCCATCACCAACTCCCGGAGTTTACTTAAACTCATGTCCATTGAATTTGTGATGCCATCCAATCACCTCATCCTCTGTTGTTCCTTTCTCGTCCCACCTTCAATCTTTCCCAGCATCAGGGTCTTTTCAAATGAGTCCTTTCTTCGCATCAGGTGGCCAAAGTATTGGAGTTTCAGCTTCAACATCAGTCCTTCAATGAACACTCAGGACTGATCTCCTTTAGGATGGACTGGTTGGATCTCCTTGCAATCTAAGGGACTCTCAAGAGTCTTCTCCAACACCATAGTTCAAAAGCATCAATTCTTTGGCGCTCAGATTTCTTTATAGTCCAACTCTCACATCCATACATGACTACTGGAAAAACCATAACCTTGACTAGATAGATCTTTGTTGGCAAAGTAATGTCTCTGTTTTCTAATATGCTATCTAGGTTGGTCATAACTTTCCTTCCAAGGAGTAAGCCTCTTTTAATTTCATGGCTGCAATCACCATCTGCAGTGATTTTGGAGCCCCCAAAAATAAAGTCAGCCACTGTTTTCCCATCTATTTGCATCTCTTATAATTGTATATAACTATATGATGTAAAATATGCATTATATATGATACTATGTGTAATATGTATATGTATATAATAAAATGATGTTTGGAACTCCAGTGTCTATTCCCCATTCCACAAGGTTTCTATTTTGTTGTTTTTCATTTGTTTAGTGGCTATTCCTTTGTTCTGTGACCTCCCTGGACTAATTCTTTATGATCTGTATTCTTTGTCATTTGTGGCCACTGATGTCTCTGCTTGTTTATCCTGTTCTTGTTGTTGTTCAGTGGCCCAGTTGTGTCTGACTCTTTGTGACCCCATCGACTGCAGCACGCCAGGCCTCCCTGTCCCTCACCATCTCCCGGAGTTTGTCCAAGTTCATGTCCATTGCATCGGTGATGCCATCCAGCCATCTTGTCCTCTAATGCCCTCTTCTCCTTCTGCCCCCAGTCTTTCCCAGCATCAGAGACTTTCCCAACGAGTCTGCTGTTCACAGCTGGTGACCAAAATACTGGAGCTTCAGTGGTCAGCTAATGAACAGACCCAGTAAGTCTTCCAGACTTTGCGGAGTGGTCCTCTGTGTGTGCTGAATGCTCTTGCCAGCAGTTGCCAACACTTCCTCACCTTTTATTTCCCCCTGTTTGCACAGAGCTTCATGATCAGTCAAAAATGAGAGATCAGGAAACTCCCAGGTCTTCCCCGAGTATATGCACAGGGAAGGACTTCTAGATTTCCAGGAATATGTTGGAAGCTTTAAAAGCACTCTCTGAGCTTCTTACTCCCCAGTTTCCTTTAAATGTTTTAGTAAGCTTCTTGTTAGCTCCAAATGGAATCACTGCCTCCGGCAGTTGTGATGTTAAACAATTGCTGCTGATTGTTTTCAGCAAGTGGTTGCACAGAGTGATCTCTGACCCACTCAGCTCCACCCAAAAGCTGCAAGGCTGCTGACTTTCAAAGCTACTGTGGTTGAGAGGCTGTTGCTTTTCAAGGCTGCTCCAGAGCTGCAGAGGTGGGAATGGGGAGAGGCCAAGTTGAAACACCACAACACCAAGATTCAGCTGCTTTTCTTGAATAATTCTCCTTAGATTGTTGTGAGCCAAATTTAATTTGGTTAATTTCTAGAGTTCTAAAAGTTTTATCTATTTTTGCAAGTGTTCCTGTTGCTTTAATGGAGGAGTGGGTTTTCAGAGGTCGTTACTCTATCATCCCAGAAGTGCTTCTCTTTCTGCCTTATTAAATTTTACACATTTAGGACACAGGTTGGCTGTCAACTCTGTTAGGACATCTATGTGTTCTTAAGATTTGTGTCTCTCCTAGATCTCCCAGTATGCCTTGTGCTTTTCACAGACATTTCTCAATTGCCTATTTCTCGTCTCTCTCTTTCATAAACTTCTAAATGCAAAGATCATGTCCTTCTCACTTCTTTATCCTTACCACTTAGAAGTGGACCCCACTTCTATTAGTTAGTGGACCCCACTAACTATTGTTAAGTAAATGAATCTATCTGACTTACTTTTAAAACACATAAATTTAAACAACCAATAGCCAGCATATAATTTTGCTTTGTTTCATTCAAAGTTTTAATTCTTTCAGTAATTTGTTTTGGACATATTTGGTAGAGTGAAAATATCCTTAAGAATAGATGGATATTTGCCTATATTTCCAGACAACAGAAAATTCACTTAACCCTAAAGATTTTCCATTTTTTCTTCCTTCTATCCTCTCCTCTATGTCCATCTTGACATAAGAATTACCAAGATCAGACATCAAAGGGGAAAGTAACATAAGGATAGTCTTAGGAGTACATGTGGAAGAGAAAAAGGATAATCATACTTTTTTTTCCCTTGGTGATGAAGAGGTGGTGTTTATAGGCTGATTACATGAATATGTTTCATGATTTTTTTTTTTTAATTCTAGCACCAGCAGCAGGGTTCCTTCAGCAGAAATCCTTGATTGAGGAGTTAAGGCAATGAGAAATAAGTGTGACTGCTAATTAGACACTTCGAATGAGCTGAGTGGGAAAACGAGCCATATAGAACAGCAGGGATTGCCTATACACTTTTGATATCTGACAAACTAAATTTTAAGACCTTAGAGGCAATAGACATCCTGCTATTCTCTCTGGACAGTTTTTATTTGGGAGTCTTGTCAAGTCAATGAACATATTGGATAAATCAAGTGAAAAATGAATCACCCAAAAAGTACCCAACTCTGTAATGTACTTTCCAAAAAAGTATTGATGAAATATCTGGCTGTTGAGTCTGGTGTGTCTGGTATATTCTACTATGCTATATGTAACAAATTCATAAACTAACAACATTGACATTTTGATTAGCTGCTCCCTTTTCCTTTCATGCTTTTCTTTGTCGCTGAAACAGTAGCTGACTATTAACAGCCGAAGAACACAGACATATTCTGTACAGCGTAATATAATCACTTAGAATGCTGGGTGTGACTGATCTTTGTTCTGTGTTACTCTGCCACAACCTTGGCAAGCCTGCATGAGTACCTGATGCACTTGAACTTCTCCGTTTGTTACATTGTCTCAGCACAAGAACATTAGTAATCAAGTCAAACATTAAAAGGTAAAAGAACATATATATTCTCTCTGCAAGTCATCCATCCAGAAAATAGCAGGTACAAGTTGAAGAGAAACATGCCACAAGCACATGCAGTAAGCCTGAAACTAAGGTTTCAAATACAGGCTGTCAAACATTTCATAAGATTCAAAAGGGCAGTCATTTTTTCAGATCCTTAAAATAAATCTGCCTGATGAACCCTCAGATTCTCTCACTTTTCTTTTGTGTTTGTCTTTTTTAGTGTGTTGCCAAAAGGCTCAGGATGTTAGTTATATTGGCAGAATCTTAAGAAACAGCAACTGACCCCTTTTTATTTGACATGGAAATTAAAAATAATAGTTATAACAACTTTCTCTTACAGTGTAACTCTGATTTATAGGGTTTTACTTTCAGGTCAATTTATATAATCAGACTAGGTAATTTATTTCTAAACTGCCTTCTTTGTTTTCTTCTTTTGCTCTAAATTTATTTGCTTGTTTAGTGACACATCTCTTCTTGGTCTAGTAGCATCATTGTTCAGACTTGCTCTAGATTTTGTATTGGGTCCAGACATATTTCCTGAAAAAACTGAAAAATGCAAATTTAGTTGTAAAGCTTCCCAATTCTTGGACATGAGGGACAACAAATTATCATTTCAAATAAATCTCAGTTCAATTTTCAACCCAGTGGAACAAAGTTCCATTGTATTCCAGTGACGGCTTAGCATGCTAGATGAACAAAAGCAACAGGAAAATATAGGGAGGAGAAATCTCCAGCTCTTCTGTTCACAAGGACAAATGAAGGTTTTGTTTCCATGTGTTCTAGCTCAGCCATCAAGTTCAGAACATGTGCCTTGACTAACCACTTGCAAAAGAAAGGCTTAGCCAAAGCAACACCATCTTCGAGGATCTGACATTGTTACAGGCTTCCAGTTTCATGTTCTTTTTCCCTGTGTGAATGCGCCTTTCCGCCACAGTCCTGGACTGTTCTTCCAGCGGTGTTGCCTTCTCAGGAGTGGAAGTGATATTGACGCATGTGATCTGGAAGTCACAAAATGCTGACCCAGCAGCAAACTGAGAGCCACTGACTTGACTTCCAGAGACCTGTTTTATGAAATCATGAAGTGGAACCATGAAGGCTAATCAAACTCTTGCTGAGCTCTCTGGTTCTGACTGATATTGATTCCAATCAGAATTAGCTATTTCTTATTAAAAGGTAATCCATTAACCAAAAATTTTCCCAAGATGCAGAAGCTGTTAACACCTTCCAAGCAGTGACACTTCATTCATAAAGATGACTCTTAAACTTTAGGTCTGCGGACTCCCCTGGTGGTCCAGGGGTTAGGACTCTGTGCTTCCACTACAGGGGGCATGGACTGAGATCCCACATGCCCTGAGGCAGAACATTCCTACTCAAAGTCATTCTCCTGAAAAACATCTTCCCCGCACTGTGTGACCTCCTAAAGTCAAAGACTTCCCAGAGAAAGAATTCATCACTCAGAATTTTTTATAATGTGGGTTCCAGTTTTCACAGCACGTTGTTATCTATTTAATAAAAACTGGGTCATGTGTATTGTCTTCATTAAATTGTTTAAGAATTAAAAATGAGGTTTCAGTGTTTTACTTAATATTATCTTCAGAAGTTGCAAGCATTAATATCTTACAGTTTCTAATTTTGTCATGAGTTTATTAAATAAAAGGCTTATACAAGTAAATGACTCAATTTTCATAACCATCAAATACTTTAGGTGATCAGAGCTTTGATCAGAGCTTCTGATCTTACAAACAAGCTATGTTTACTATAACTTTTTAGCAATTATCACTTTTGAAAATATTGGAATTTAGAAAACGAGGCTTTCTAATTTCAAAATAGAGATACAGACTCTTAAATTTCTGGAAGAGTTTATATATCTCTCTCATCAACTTAATTCCAGTGCAAGACATGACGTCTAGAGGATAAAAATAATTCAGGGTGTGAATAGATTTAGATAAAATGGAAGGCTGCTCCAGGCCTCAGGTAGTCCAAGACAAACAACAACTTCTGACAAAGAATGCTTCATCTAGAAATTTTGAAATCTTAGGCAGGGGAGAATTTTTTGAGGATGAAACACATATGAAATTAAATAGAGTTGGAGGTACCCTAGGATATTGGGTGGGAGGGCAGGATGGGGTTCCTGTCCTATGTGCAGATTTCTTTATCTTTCTCACCCCCACGTCCTTCTCTTTCCCCCTGCCTGTCCTCTCTCTCCCTCTGTCTTGATCTTTCTCCATTCCACAGTGTGGCATGCCTTTGCTGTGGGGAAAGTGAAGTGCAGAATATGTAATCAGTACATGTCAGACACTTCGTGTAATTACATGAAAACTGGACCGGAAGTAAGAGGAATGGTTCTTAGTTCCACCTCTGAGGCTTGCAAACTGGGTGATCTCCTAAAAGTCACTCAACCTCTCGGAACGTCAGTTGTCCCTGAGACCAGATCTATTAAGCAGTATTGTTGTGAAGCACAAATAAAATGATTCAGGTTGGAGTGTGAACCATAAATGAGCCTCGTCCAAATGCAGCTACTACTATATATTTTATTACTATGTTTTATTTTACATTGAAGTTTTGCCCTGTATTATAATTGCTTTCACAGTTTTCATACCCCTCTTATCAGAATGCTCAAATTTCTCGGGGGAAATCACTGAAGAAGGAATTCATAGGGCCTGGACTCCATCTCAGGCCTGTCCGTGCTGGCCGTGCTCGGCTGCCTCTCCAGCGGACTCTGAACTCTCTGCTTAGTGCCTGTGGGGACGACAATGGAAGGACAAGACCCCCTCCAGACAGGGGAATCTTGAAGATCACATCCAGGCTACTCATTGCCTAAGAGGAAGCATACCGTAATCACCCCTGTCTCCGGACAGGTCATAAACTTTTTTTCGTATTTATCAGGATGTAATCACAGGCTTATCGATTATTAACTGGTTGGAATGTAACTGCGGGCTTATTGACTATTGACTGTTTGGACACGTACACATGGGGTAGGTGGTGGGTTTAGACACGCACACATGGGGTAGGTGGTGGGTTTGGACACGTATGCATGGGGTATAAAAGATTTTCACAAATGCTGGAAGGGGTCCTTGGCTAAGAGGAGACTCTGCCTTGGGCCCGCCGGCGTAATAAACTGCACTCCACTATCTGCATTGTCCTTCTGAGTGAGTCTGTTTCCCGGAAAGCGTGGCTATAACATCACTACTTCTTATTTATCACACACACAAACACACATACATACCACTTAGCACTATGAGCTAGGGTAGTGTAGAGCAATGACTTTTTAAATAGAAATAACTATATCTAAAAATAACAAAACAAATTCAGGTCATGATGGCTTTTGTATAGTCAAACTGTATCTTCAGAGAGGGGGCTCAACCATTCCAAAGGTTGGTTTGGGAACTCCAGTTGAAGAGTGGCTCACAGTCCCGGCTTCATTCTCCCCCATGATTCCTGTCTACTCCGTCAGTTAATTTCAGCTTCCCCTTCCCTCCTAGAACAGCCCCGTGATGTCCAAACGTGCCAACATTCCTGGTGTATCCATATCTGGGTCCTCTTCCAGCCAAGGCTGATAAAACTTGTACAGTACTAAACACCCAACAGACTTGATTTCTGTTCCTTTTGAAGTTCCATACATTACACTCTGCTCATGCCATTTTTAAGGAAACAAAACAAAACAAAACGAAATCATTATTCTGATACTTCTGACTTCTTTTGGAAATGAATTCACTTTTATTTTATTCCACACAGCAAAACATATACTTTCTATTTCTTGTGACTGATTTACTAGATTATTATCTGTCTGCAGGCATTCTGATTTTCAAAATTGCAATTTCCATGAACAATTTCAAAGACAAAGAAAATCGAGGGAAGAAACTGCTGCTGCTTTTGACCTGGGTTACCATAACAGAACGAATATATGCTACTGAAGCTTGAAACACCTCGGCTTTGAACACTCATAAAATTCCAATCTCAGAGGGTGCAGCAACTTATGTGCGCTGAGCAGTCAAGGGGTTAAGCAAGCTTTCTATTTTATGGGACCTTAAATCCTAAGTGATGTCCTATGTTGCACATTACGGGGGCAGCCATGAAAGGATATATATAACTTTTTTTTTTTTTTAATTCTTCACATCACCTGAGTAAGAGTTTGAAAGCTTGGTAACATCCCAGGAGCAAGAAAAGCATAAAAGCATTCACCAGACACAGAAGGCAGAGTAGATGCGTTAAGATTAGTCACTACTTTGGAAAATATATGTGCATGCACACACACCCACACGCATGAACAAAGGAAACAATTTCAGAAAGGTTTTAGGCTTGCTTTTATATATAAGAAAAAAATGAACTCTAGAACACTTGAAAGAATTTTTTTAAATGCCAAGGTTTCACTGTAACCTAGGAACATAAACATGAAAATACCTGCTTAAGTTGTATTTCTAAAAATACAATGCGGTCATTGTTTCTTGGTTCATATTCCTTTTTATTATGAAATGTTCATACGGTGTAGCTTTAAAATAAAGTCTTCAATTTCAAACATTGATAAATTCCTGAAGGTCTTACATTCTTTAAGTGTTACGGATATTAGTTTTATTTCTTATCCTTTGTCATTCATATTAAGATATCATTGTTGAAAGAATAATCTATGGAAAATACTTTTATATTCTACATTTGAACGCATTCACTTTATGGACTGAAAGATTATAATAGGATACAAGTGTAAAGAGATGAAATTCATACGGATGTTTATGCACAATTCAGTGCCTCCCTTTTTTGGAAAGGGAAATCAATAGCCTACTATGCAGAAATACTTAGAAAATAATAAGGATAGCAAAAAAACCTCCATCTTATAAGACAGCATATACACATATGACAGATATACATGTTCAGCCTTTCTTCATAATTAGAAACAGTTTTAAATTAGACCCATGGCTAATGAAAAAAATCTTGGTGTTTGTCGCTCTGTGTTAGATATAACTGAAGCAAACTATTTTAATTAAGTGATTCTAATTGGGAGGAGAAAGTACAAGAACAATATTGTTTCAAACTCAAGCTGGTGAAAACTGAGTGCAAAAGTAACAGGGCTGTAAAATACAAGTAATAGAGCATAGCTTTAGGATTGTTATGAGGGATAAAATACGAGTTGCAAATTATTGATAGCGCAAAGCAAGCACTTGATAAAGTGGGCTGTTTTTATTATTACTTACTATTGATTTACTTATTGACAAAATAAGGATAATATCTATCTCCCATGGGTTTTAGTAGGATTAGTGATATGAGTGATATGTTTTTCTTGCATTTACTTAAATATGTTTTTTCACCTTTAATTTATTGATATTAATGTGATGAATTACACTGATCAATAGATTTGCCCATAGTAACCCAAACCTTCATTCCTAATATAAAATCAATTTGAGTATGCTGAATTACCTTTTTACATATTAGTAGATTTGTTTTGCTTGTATTTTGCTTAGAATCTTTACAGCTCTATTTATGAGTTAATTTTGCTTTTAGTTTTCTTTCTTATATTGTATGTTTTCTTGCTATTCAATGAAAAATATTGGGGAATTTCTATTATTGTTTATTATATGGAAGTTTATTGAAACCTAGAATGACTTGCCTATTGATTATATTGTAGATGAATTTTAACTATTCAACTTATATGTTATATGATATTTTAAGATTTTTTTCATTCTTCTTGAGACACTGTTGCTAAATTAATATCATTGTTAATGATCTCCTTTCAATAGCATTTGCCTTGTATAAGTTTTTCATCCTTATATTTTCAACTTTTCTGTGTCAATGTTTTGAGTGTTTATCTTGTAAACAGGATACAGCTGGAGAGCTATGTATATGTTTATATCTACATCTATTTCTACAATTTTTTGTGTCTAACAACCAAACTCATTACACTGATTATTAGTGCTGTATTTGTATTTATTTCTAGAACACTAGTTTGTGTTTTAAGTTAAGTGAAAGTTGCTCAGTCGTGTCTGACTCTTTGTGACCCCATGGACTATACAATCCATGGAATTCTCCAGGCCAGAATACTGGAGTGGGTAGCTGTTCCCTTCTCTAGGGGATCTTCCCAACCCAGGAATCAACTGGGGTCTCGTGCATTGCAGGCAGATTCTTTTACCAGCTGAGCTACCAGGGAAGCTCCTATTTTGTGTTTTACAGTTGTCTTTTTCTTCCCTTTCTCTCCTTTTCTGTTTATTTGTGATTGGTTGAATTTCTTATAATCAATCATATTATTGCTCTTGTTTCAATTTCTATATGTCATAATTACTCTTAAAATTTTTATAACTCATAGCTATGCTCACAAAATCTAAACTTGATCAGAATATGTTTATCTGTCCCTAGAGTAACACATGAAGCTTACATTGCTTTAACTTTCCCACCTCACCAATACTATGCTTAGTTTCCCATTAGACATCTATGTAATATCTCTGTAACTTCACAAATTAGACATTTTATATCATGCATGTATATTCAAATTCACATACGTGTTTACCAATCTGCTTTCCATTCTTTTGTATATCATATCATCCTTCTGAAATCTTTTTCCTACTTTCTTTAGAAGTTTCTGTAGAAAATACTATTACTTTGTTGTTTAAACTTTTTTTTATTTCAACCTTGCTCTGTAAGGGAAGCTTTGCAATCTAAGTTGACATTATTTTTCTGTTCTACTTTGATGATATCCCATTGCCTTATGGTTTCCATTGTTTCTGTTTAGAAAGAGAATCTTTGTCATTATTTTACATGCAATTTATTCCTTTTTACTACTCTTCAGAATTTTTTGCCTTTTGTCTTCTTTATTTTAATATAACTAGATTTATCTTTATTTATCCTGCTTGATAGTTATCAACTTGATGAATAACACATTTTAGCCTTTTATCAATTATACAAAATTCTCAGCTATTTTTCTTTGAATATTGCCTTTCTTTATCTCTCTGTCTCTTTTCTTTGAGTCTGAGAATACATTTTCAGTTCAGTCAGTCAGTTCAGTCGCTCAGTCGTGTCCGACTCTTTGAGACCCCATGAATCGCAGCACGCCAGGCCTCTCTGTCCATCACCAACTCCCAGAGATTACTCAAATTCATGCCCATTGAGTCGGTGATGCCATCCAGCCATTTCATCCTTTGTCGTCCCCTTCTCCTCCTGCCCCCAATCCCTCCCAGCATCAGGGTCTTTTCCAATGAGTCAGCACTTCGCATGAGGTGGCTGAAGTACTGGAATTTCAGCTTCAGCATCAGTCCTTCCAATGAACACCCAGGACTGATCTCCTTTAGGATGGACGAGTTGGATCTCCTTGCAGTCCAAAGGGCTCTCAAGAGTCTTCTGTAACACCACAGTTCAAAAGCATTAATTCTTCAGCACTCCGCTTTCTTCACAGTCCAACTCTCACATCCATACATGACTACTGGAAAAACCATAGCCTTGACTAGATGGACCTTTGTTTGCAAAGTAATGTCTCTGCTTTTTAATAAGCTATCTAGGTTGGTCATAACTGTCCTTCCAAGGAGTAAGTATCTTTTAATTTCATGGCTGCAATCACCATCTGCAGTGATTTTGGAGCCCAGAAAAATAAAGCCAGCCACTGTTTCTCCATCCGTTTGCCATGAAGTGATGGGACCAGATGCCATGATCTTAGTTTTCTGAATGTTGAGCTTTAAGCCAACTTTTTCACTCTCCTCTTTCACTTTCATCAAGAGGCTTTTTAGTTCCTCTTCACTTTCTGCCATAAGAGTGGTGTCATCTGCATATCTGAGGTTATTGATATTTCTCCCAGCAATCTTGATTCCAGCCTGTGCTTCTTCCAGCCCAGCATTTCTCATGATGTACTCTGCATATAAGTTAAATAAGCAGGGTGACAATATACAGCCTTGACGTACTCCTTTTTCTATTTGGAAGCAGTCTGCTGCTCCATGTCCAGTTCTAACTGTTGCTTCCTGACTGCATGTAGGTTTCTCAAGAGGCAGGTCAGGTGGTCTGGTATCCCCATCTCTTTCAGAATTTTCCACAGTTTATTGTGATCCATACAGTCTTAGACCTCCTCATTCTTTATGACTCTTATTCTCTCTTTCCTGTTTTCCATCTGGCTTGTCTATGCCACAATATGTTGAATAATTCCTTCAGCTCCATCTTCCAGCTCACTAATTATCTTTTCAGCAGGATCTAGAATAGTTTAAAAATTAGTAGGTGCTTTAATTTCAACTTTTATATCTTCAAAATTAAAAAAGTATATATAAATTATAGTTTGTATTATGCTATTTTAATGTTACTTTTCATTTATAGTATAGTATTTCCACCTTATTTTATTTCTCAAAATATTATTTGGCTAGTTTTCAAATCTTTTCGGTTAAATTTATGGCTTCTTCTTTTGTCACATTTCAAATTCTGTCTTATATTTACTAAAGCATATTATATCTGTTTCACATTCTGTGTCTGATAATTCCAATATCTGACATCTCTTCATATTTTAATCCACCATTAAAATATAAAAGTCAGGAGTTGTTTCTCCTGACTCTTGGTTATATGCCTTTGTCTTTCATGTGTGCTATAATTTCTAAAATAATACACTGTTTTCATTAGGATTTTATTTATGGGAACTATGTGAAGCTTGACTGGAGGAGACATTCCTTCCAACAGGCGTCTGGCGCATCATCAGGTCTGGGCATCTTAAGCTACTTTTAAGCTCCAGGTTTTTATCTCATTAACCAGTTCAAGTTGGTTAACACCTTTTGGAGCAATGGACCAACTTGGAGATGAAGAGGTCTGGGGGAGGAGACTGTTGACTCTTTATCCAAACCCTAGTTATGCTTTATTCAAATAGTTTCTAAAAAGCACTGAAATTTGAAATTTTTTTTTTTACTGCAACAGTTATAATTTTATCCAGAAATTTTCCATCATCTTCTTTTATTTTTCTTTCTTTCTACTCCCAGTATTAACCTGTACCCTAAGATGCAGGTTATCTTATCATGATATCCATACAATATCCTATTTTATAGGATAGATAATATCCTATTATCTTATACAATATCCTATCACATCAGGATATTGTAGGAAAGCATCTTGCAAGGTGTTTAGGGCTAGCTTCCTTCATCCATGGGAAAGCTCCTTCATCATCCCAGACTGTGAGGCACTCTCTCCTCTCCCAGTGTTAGGACCACCAATCCCTCTTACCACTCTGATGCCCTTCCTCCAGTTCTTTTGGACCAAATACACATATTCTTTCTTTACATCTACCAACAACTGTAAGCGTCTATAGTCAGGTACCATGCCTTAATAGCTGTATATCCTTCATCATCTTTGCAACACTGGATAAAGTCAGTATTTAGGGGAAATGTGTTGATTGATTGGTGGTTCCTCTCTGTCAAGCTTTGAGTCATGCTGTGAATGTGCCTAATCTTGCATGGTTCCTTATTTGACTTGCTAACTTGACCTTTCTTCCAGCAGGGAGCCTGTGCTTCTTCCCTGTCCCCAAGTCCTGTTTTTCTAACCCTCTTCTACCATGTTTTCAATTTCATCCCTTTCAGAACAAAAAGGTCTTTGGGGCAGCAAGTATTTCTGTCATAAACACCCATGAAATTTAACGTAGTGACTCAGTGACTGAATAACAGCAACAAAGCATTTTCTTTCTTTCTTTTCTTCTTGCGCCTGTGGCTCTGCCTTGTTCTTGGTGTTCAGTTGCTCAGTTGTGTCTGACTCTTTGCAACTCCATGAACTGCAACATGCCAGGCTTCCCTGTCCTTCACCATCTTCTGGAGCTTGCTCAGACTCGTGTCCATTGAGTCGGTGATGCCATCCAACCATCTCATCCTCTGTCGTCCCCTTCTCCTCCTGCTTTCAATCTTCCCCAGCATCAGGGTCTTTTCTAATGAGTCAGCTCTTCACATCAAGTGGCCAAAGTATTGGAGTTTCAGCTTGAGGATCAGTTCTTCCAAAGAATATTCAGAACTGGTTTCCTTTAGGATGGACTGGTTTGATCTCCTTGCAGTCCAAGACTCTCCAGAGTCTTCTCCAACAACCCAGTTCAAAAGCATCAATTCTTCAGAGCTCAGCGTTCTTCATGGTCCAACTCTCATATCCATACATGACTACTGGAAAAACCATAGCTTTGACTATACGAATCTTTGTTGGCAAAGTAATATCTCTGCCTTTTATTGTCTAGGTTTGTCTGAGCTTTTCTTCCAAGGAATAAGTGTTTTTTAATTTCATGACTGCTGTTGCCATCTGCAGTGATTTTGGAGCCCAAGAAAATAAAGTCTGTCACTGTTTCCATTGTTTCCTCATCTATTTGCCATGAAGTGATGGGACTGGATGCCATGATCTTAGTTTTTTGAATGTTGAGTTTTAAGCCAACTTTTTCACTGTCCTCTGTTACTTTCATCAAGAGGCTCTTCAGTTCCTTTTTGCTTTCTGTTGTTAAGGGTGGTGTCATCTGCATATCTGAGGTTATTGATAGTTCTCCTGGTGATCTTGATTCCAGCTTGTGCTTCATCCAGCCTGGCATTTTGCATGATGTGCTCTCCATATAAGTTAAATAAGCCAGGTGACAACATACAGCCTGGACATACTCCTTTCTCAATTTTGAACCAGTTCATTGTTCCATGTCTGGTTCTAACTGTTGCTTCTTGACCTGCATTCGGGTTTCTCAGGAGGTAGGTAAGGTGGTCTGGTACTCCCATCTCTTTAAGAATTTTCCACAGTTTGTTCTGATCCACACAGTCAAAGGCTTTAGTGTAGTCAATGAAGCAGAAGTGGATGCTTTTCTGGAAGCTACCGCTCATTTTTCTTAGGTTGTGTCTTGTCCATATGAAGTCCTGTTGTTGCTTTTCCCCATTGTTAACTCACCTTCGACTTACCTTTAGCTAGGACTTTGAATCTTCCCTGGTAGCTTGCTTCACATCTCAATATCCATCTATTGTCTGAATTTACTTGTTTCTGTGATTCATGGAGCATTCATACAGGTTGTTACTTATCAAAGTCCACTTATCACCAATCTGGTTACTAAAACTTTTAGAATAGTCAAGGAAGGGAAATAAAGATGCAATAGTTACAATAATTGGAGACAGATAACTCTTATCTCTGTTTCTGTATCTTGAGTTGACAGAGTCAATATTCCAATGCTTGGGCAACAGATATGAATGCATCTGGTAATGGGTGTTATGAATGTTTTAAAGGTATGGTTGTAACTTGGAACATCAAGTTTTAGGGAATATGTATTTAGATTCAAACAATGCCCACCATCTCCATAAGCCTTATATATCTTCACAATGTTAGCTCATTTTATTTGCCTAAGTTGTTTGTAGGATACAACAAACTGTACAATGTAAGAAAAACTGTAATAGTGCCACTAAAATTGATTTTCATGTATTGTCAGGATTAGCCAGGAAGTCATCAAAATCATATTTTAATCCTCAAATCTCTAAAAAGTGCCATGCCACATAGTTTTCACCTCTTCTCAGATTTGAGGGATTTCTGGAAACACCATCTATGAATTCTTAATATTTAATAGAGTGGGGTCAGGGCAGTTGTTGTGTTTAGTTGCTAAGTCATGTCCGACTCTTTTTGACTCCATAGACTATAGCTCACCAGGTTCCTCTGTCTATGGGACCGCCCAGGCAAGAATACTGAAGGAAGAATATTTCCTTCTCCAGGGCATCTTCCTGAGCCAGGGATCAAACCCGTGTCTCCTGCTTGGCAGGCAGATTCTTTACCAATGAGCCACTAGGAAAGCTCAGGGTCAGCGCAGAGGGGGCAAACATCAATAGAAATGTACTTTCTACAGATGGAATTTGGCAGGAGTGGAGCACAATCAATATGAAACCTCCAATCTCATATTTGTTATTACACAGAAAACACAAGAACAAACCTTTTTTAGCAGCAAAGAAACATATTAAAATCAATATTAAGCACAAGTATGCATAGGTCCAAAGAAGATGCCAGATGAAAACCCTGTGGAGATCAATAAGTATCAAAAATTTCACATATTTTCTTTGTGAGATTGTAGCTAAATGAAGAAATTCATATCCTTGACACTGACAGTGTGCAAGATTCTCTAATTAAAAACGTCCAGTTTTATGCACCTGTTATGCTGTTGGGCTTGTACCAAACTGTCTCTGCCCATTATTGGCATTTGCTCATGTTGGAGACTCAGATACACCTAGTTAGTATGACTTGTGTTACTTTCAGCCTGGGTGTACAAACAGGACGAGGTGTGAGTTGGCAATGGTGAAAGCTTTGAGAGACAGAATACAGAGGGCGGTGGGCTTGGGTGTGTATCTTTGCTGGTGACATTTCAAATGTGTCACTGAGGGGGTAAAGTAGAGAAATAGAATTTTATTTTTATATTTACAGAATTTATTTCTCCCCTGAATAATAAAATAAATAATTTTTTTCCTCAATATTTTTCAGAATTGTTACCTAGTCTCCATATCTCTTAACCAGAAGTAGCCTGGTGTATCTGACAACAAATTCAGCCTAGATACATTTATTTGGGGTTGAGTCTCCATCAGAGAACAATTTTGCATTGAGTTATGTTTGCACATTTTAACAAAGTTTTGTCTATTGCCACACAAAGCACTTTCAACAGCTCTTTGCACGATGATTAGGCTCCCAAGGCAGGCACTCCCCAGACCAGGGACATCTCCTTCTCTGCTTTGTTGCTTTGGCAAAATGTTAAAGTCATGCTGACCACTCCTCTATATAACTAACCATCTTTCTAGAAGCTGCAGTGATGCATCTTTACCACTTATTAGCCATAAGCTCAAGACAGGCCACTCAACCTCAATGACTGTGTTTCTTAATTTGTGAGATGTATATAATACCTGAACTGCATATTTCACAAGTTGTAACAATCAAATAAAACAATAGGTATTAAAGTACTTTTGAAAACTGTTATGCACTATGCAAATATAAGGTGTCATTCAGTATAGAACCTGCAATATGAAGTTCCATGGGTAAGACTGTAGTGTTTGTGGAAGAGGTAACAAGGCAAAATGTGCACCAAAATCCAGGTCCTATTCAGGGGTTGCAGAACAACAGTGAGTTACATTTAAGCTCCAGTGTAGACAGGCATCCAGGGTGCATTTTATCAGTGTTAGATCCACTTTGTTCTTTCAGTGTCTTTTTTGGGTCCTTGACCTCCTATACCTGAAAACTGTCCTCATGAGGAGTGTTTAAAAAGATGCTGTGGCCCTTTGACTCTCAGCGTTGCTTGATGAATGAATCTGGACAAACCACTTTAATCTAGCCAGAGATAAATGTAATATCATTTAAATATGCAAAATTAGAAAAAATTGTTAAACACATTTTCAAATCATGTTGAAAGATATTCATAATTTGACAAGGATGTGTGAATCTAGGTTCTGATGTTCAGAAGTATAAATAAAGCAATTTGCAGCCCACATTGTAAAAACTAGAGCTTTGCAACCCCCGCCCCCCCACACTGGAAAACTGTCCTTTGTCTTTCCCCATCACCATAATTAACTAGTTCCTATTCATTAAACAATGAAACAGACAATTAAATAGTAATAATAGTACTTTAATTATGAAGGTATTGTTATCCGCATAGAATGTGGAAAGGGAGAACACTTTAGCTGCTTTAAAATGTCTGCTTGTCTGCTTTTTATTGAAGAAGAAAGTGTTCATATTTTCAGAGCATCTAACAGACAAAGGGTAGAATCTATAGCCTCATAAGACCATTTCTGATAAACAGAAGTCTCATTTATTAATAGAGTAAGCATTGAATAAGACATGTGAATGCTTAATAAGCATCCTTGGTATTCTTTCAAGAGGCATCTTTAACAGTCTTAAGAATCATCGTCAAATATTTTTAGACACAAGGATGCATGATTAAGATGAAATTTGGTACACGATCACTTTCAGAGTTTGTTAAGCACTGCGATGCTGGGTTAATCCAATTTAAACTATACTTTCACTTGCATTCTCTTTTCTGTTTTGGGTTGACAGTGATTTTAAGAATACTGGTATTTTATGTTTCTAGACAGTGGAATAAATTATCCTATCTCCTGTTATACGAAAGCAAGGTGAATCTCCACAATATGTTTTGTCCTTAAAATTAGTAACAATTCCCTACTTTGGGGATTTTTATTTCTCAGGAAAGAGCTTCAGAGAGAAACAATTTTCTCATTTATCACAGTCACCTTTCATCCTGTAAAATCTTAGGACATGGACAGCTTTGGTAATTAGAAAAGAGTGCTTCCTTCCTATTTCATAATTAAATATAAATTCGCATTTAATAAATGTTATGTATTCACCTACGACCAGCGTGATATTGTACGACCATTATATCTAGATCTGAATCTATGCTTTGCTACTTAGAAGCTCCGTGTGTGTGTTATTTGCTCACCTCTGAACCTCTGTTGAGTCATCTGTAAAAATGTAATGTAAGTTACATTATAGGCTATGATGATTAAATGATCATTATATATAAAAAACTTAGCTTGGAGCCAGGCTTAGTGAATGTTTAAATACCTCACTTTTCATTATTATTGTATATTTCTCAACCTTTAGGCATACCTATAGGGACAATGAACTATAGAAACTCTCTAGAAAATATTAAAAAATCAGTTATTCTGTTTTGTGGGGATTTTTTCCTGAAATCAGGTGCACTTTGGCTCTTTTATCTTCCTGAAACCCACCTACACTGTTGGTGGGATGTAAATTGGTGCAGTCACTATAGAGAACCATATGGAAGTTGCTTTAAAAACTAAAAATAGAATTATCATATGATCCAGTGATCCCACTCCTGGGTGTATATTTGGAGAAAACTACAATTCAAAAAATACATGCAAACCAATGTTTATAGCAACACTGTTTACAATAGCCAAGACTTGGAAGCAGCCTAAATGCCCATAGATAGATGAATGGATAAAGAAGATATGGTGTATATATATACATAATGAAACAAAAAGCTATAAAAAGCTTTTACCAGCTATAAAAAGAATGAAATAATACCATTTGCAGCAACATGGACGGACCTAGAGATTATCATACTAAGTAAAGTAAGGGAAAGACAAATATCATATGATATCACTTATATATGGAATCTTAAAAAGAAATGATAGCTATGAATGTATTTACAAAACAGAAATAGACTCACAGGCATAGAAAACAGACTTAGGGTTAGCGAAGGGGAAAGTAAGGTGGGATAAATTAGGGGTTTGGATATAACACACGCACACTAGTACATATAGAATAGATAAACTACAAAGACCTACTGTGTAGCACTGGGAACTATATTCCGCACCTTGTAATAACCTATAATGGAAAAGAATCTAAAAAAGAAATGTGTGCGTGTGTTAGTCACTCGGTCATGTCCTACTCTTTGTGACCCCACAGACTGTAGCCCGCCAGGCTCCTCTGTCCATGGGATTCTCCAGGCAAGAATACTGGAGTGGATTGCCATAATATTCTCCAGAGGATTTTCCCAACCCAGGGATCAAACCCTAGTCTCCTGCATTGCAGGCAGATTCTTTACTGTTGGAGCTATAGGGAAGTCTTAAAAAAAGAAATAGTTACATTTATATTTAACTGAATCACTTTGCTGTACCTCTGAAACTAACACAACATTGTAAAGCAATTGTATATCAATAAATTTTTTTTCTAAAAAGAAACATGACATGAAGAAGCTAAATCCTCTTGAAAACAATGACATTTTCTCCACACAATCTAAACAGTCTCCAAGGGACGTTTCAGGATCTTCCTCGTCGTCTCAGAACTGATG
This sequence comes from Cervus canadensis, assembly GCF_019320065.1. NCBI lineage: Eukaryota > Metazoa > Chordata > Mammalia > Artiodactyla > Cervidae > Cervus > Cervus canadensis. The sequence continues at coordinate 27,094,171 of NC_057418.1, forward strand.
GTACACCCAGCTGTCCTGACTCCTGTTCTTATGTCCCAAACACAGCATCCCTTCTTTTCTAAACTGAAGAACTTTAACTTTTCCCAGCTAGACATCAAAAGGCCAATTAAGGCCAAGATCTTAAAAGTCTAAGCAATTCCAGATTTCCTTGGGAGTTCCTACTGATAGTAGTGTCATTCTTTTCAGGCTCCTTGTATTTACGGATCAACCGTAAGCTAATGACAGGATATAAACTGGAAGATAGCTAAAAACTTGGGCAATGGGATAGTCAATGTAAACCCAAATATCAGAAAATTCTAGCTTGGATGTGTGAAATGTTAATTTACAAGGTCAGTCATGGGAAAGGTACAATCAGACAACTAAATGCATATTCAGGACTCTGGATTATGCGTTTTGCTCTTTGAGTACCCAGTGCATCAGTCTTTAGACAGCCCCTCAGGCTAATGTTGAATGTGAGGCTGTTATGTAATCTTGAGTAAATAAATAATTCTTTCTAATTAAAAAACAATGCTTCTTAATAAGTCTGTTTTAAGTTCTCCAAACTCACCTTCTTCTGGAAAGGAGGAGAGTAAGCCCAAAAACACACTTCAGCTGTGACCCCAGTGTTGTATGAGGGACTTTCAGGCTGAGGAATGAGGGGCTTTGTGCCTGACAGTGTCCATCAAGATCCCCCATTGGACCCGAGAAACACATTGATCTTTAAAGTGCCACACGATCATTGAAAGCTCAACAATTGACTTGCAACCTTCCAAGGAAGACTTATTTTGATCAATTTAATCATCAATTTTTGGCCAAGGTCATATTGTATTTCATTAATTTACTGTCTAGTATCTTCCTTTGTTAATTAGGGAGCTCATGAAATCAGAAAGAGTTAATACCTTACCTTTAGTCACACAATACTGAGTGATTTTCAATGTTCTCTATCCACAGCTATTCAATTTTATTTTTGACTTATACTTCACGGTCATATAAACACCATTTTGTATTGGTTATAATCTCACTGTTATTTCAGTTCATTAGATCAAAGTTTTTTGAGTTTTTTGAAGGCCATTTTCAGGGGAGATTTCACTATGAATAAAACATAGGCCTGCCCTCAGTTGCTTGAATCTCCAGGTTTCCATTTCCTTCTCCAGGGGATCTTCTGGACCCAGGAATCGAACCCGGGTCTCCTGCATAGGCAGCGGATTCCTGCATTGCAGGCTGATTCTTTACTGACTGAGCTATGAGGGAAACATCCCCCCATCAGGGAAGACCTATTATCTTTTAAGAAAAATGGAATAAAAATAGAAGGTGGCTCAGACAGTAAGGAATCTGTCTGCAATGCAGGAGACCCAGGTTTGACCCCAGAGTCAGGAAGATCCCCCAGAGAACGGAATGGCTACCCACTCCAGTATTCTTGCCTGGAGAATTCCATGGACAGAGGAGCCTGGTGGGCTACAGTCCGTGGGGTCTCAAAAAGTCAGACACGACTGAGCAATTGACATTTTTAAACATAGCCACCAAGCAGATTGTGTGTCACATGCCTTCTATGTTTTACCTTATTTAATCCCCCAATGTTTTACATGCTAGGCATGACTATCCCCATTTGACAGGTAGGAAAACTGAGGTGAGAGATGCTAAATAACTTGTCTAGGGTCCTACTGCTGGTGAATGACAGGAATGAGATTGACGTTTACAGGTTAGCAAACAGAAGGCAAAGAGAGGTTAATTGAGTCAAGACTGGGACTCAGTCATAGACACTAGTAAATGGACTTAGCTATGTTCTAATAAAATTAAATCTATGGACACTGAAATTTGAATTTCATATAATTTTCATGAATCACAAAATATTATTCTTGTTTTGATTTTTCCCCAACCATTTAAAAAGAGAAAATCTCTTTTTCACTTCTATGGAGTACAGAAAAATGGGCTGAGTTTGACCCACACGTTGCAGACCTCCAGGAGTAATAGGTGGGGAATGAAATAGAAATCCATGAAGCCATAGAAGTTTGCAGGATTACACCCTGACTACTGAGTCTTTATCTGGTCATTTGTGCTGAGCAGATTTTGTCTGAGGCCTTCTCCTTGAGCCTCTAACAGTAAATTTGCTTAATTGCAAACACTGCTCAGTATGATAGTTCTTCTGGAACTTGGTGGGGGAGAGGGGTGTCTCCCCAGACAGAAACAGATCAGCTCTGTTTTCTCACTTCACTCGGCATATTTTCCTCTCCTTTTTGTTACTCTATGGTGAGTCCTGACCCCATATTTCAAGCCTTTGCTCTGGGGATCTAAGCTCCACTTTAACTCTGGTTCTTGTATCAGAATCAGTCTGTCTGTGAAGGATAATACGGTCTATGTTCCCCTATAGTAATGAACTTCCAACATGAGACTAAAACAAAGATCCTCACTCTCTTCTCATTCTTTACTGAAAATCACTATTTCAGCTTGTGCTCTTGTTTGAAAACTAAGTCTGAGAATTTTGGGACATTCTGCCTTTTACCTCCCATTCACTTCTTTGTGCAATTACAGTTTTATTTGTTTGAATGCCAATTCTTGGGACCAAAGTTCCTCTCATACACACATACTCACGCCCAAAGAAACTCTTTATTTTTGAACATGTGCTTTCCTTGGCTTATGGTTTTCTAAAGGTTAACTTATTTTTTTTTTCTCCCTACTTCTAGCAATGTAATTCTTCCTAGCTTTACTAATTTGGAATAGATTATGTTTACCAGAAAAGACCATGACCGAGAAAGAAATCAGATTCCTTGGTTAATTGGAAGAATATTTGGCAGGGGTAGAAATTATATTTTACCTTCTCAGTATTTATCCAGTTCTTCAATATCTTCAAACTGGACCATGCATTTTGAAAAGTTCATAAAGACTTTTGAAGGGCAAGGTCAACCATAATCCACATGAGTGAGAAACCAGGCACATGGATTAAGACTGTGTTGGAAGATCCAGTCTTTCTTTTCAGGCTTACTCTCTCCACTGGAGTCATCTTCCAGGAGATTTCCTTTTTCCATCCCTTTCTGACTGCAGGACGTTGATATCCAGCTATAGAGACAAATAAACAGTGACTAGATGGCAGATGTAGCTGGAATTGGCATATCCTTTGCTGGAAAATAATAAACAAATGACAGAATGCCTCAGGTTGCCTCATTGGCCACTAGACTTATACCTTTTCTCAAATTATCTCTTTGTCTTGCTTGGCTCAAAAGGAGGGACCGTATGAATCTCATACCTGGTAAATAACATCAAGGTGATGATATAGGCCATTCAGGAAACAAAGAAATCCCAAGAGAAGTTTCTTACTGAACGGTCTCAAATCATTGCTTTGGAAAGCGGATATGAATACATTAATAATATGAGCATATACTCTCATGGAATGAGCACAGGTTTTGTACCAGGCCCTGCATTGGTCCTTCACCGACGTGGTTTATTTAACCCCCACTCTTTGTATGAATTACTATTATCCTTTTGCAGCGATGGAGAAGCTGAGACCCATGGAACGTGATATACCTGGTTAGGATTTGAGGCAGGTATGACAGGGCCTCCCAAACGTCACATTAGACTACAAGGACCATTTATATTAATAACCTTGACTTCATACTGAATTCATTTTTTTTTTTTTTTAGCTCTGTGACATCTGTAAACATTCAGGTGGTTGTAACTGGAAGAGAAAAACAGTTTTCTCCCACAAGGATACACAGTAAGGCCAAATGGAGGCTACCAAGCACCTTGCCAGTTAGAACAGCTACATTTGGGAGTGGGACCAGGATAGGCCTAGAAGTGTCATTATTCCTATAAGTGAATAGAGTCATCCCTGAATGAAAGGCTGCAGGTCTGTGGGAATACACAGAAGGCATCCTGGTCACCTAGGAAAGAGTAACCTCTTGCTACCAGGGAGCATTTAGATAAGAGAGGAACAGACTCCAACATTTAACAGGATGGAAGATGACGTGTTGCATTAAATTTTCAAAGTGGGATTTTTTCCATACACAATTTATCCCTGTAATTAAAGAGCCTAATTTAAAAAAAATAATACAGATGCAACACATAATGGTGTGATTTCTTGTCACAAAAACAAATTATTACTTTGATAATGCACTACTATATTTTACATTGTGGCAAAATGCAGTGGTTTCACCCAATGCAAGATAAATAAGATCTAATTATCTTCCTCCCAATTCTCTCCTTCTTCACTTGTTTTACTTGTTAGGTAAAATCCAGTTGTCAGCGGTGGGTGGAGATCTGAGATCTCTCCATCAGCAACTGAGCGGTGAGGGCAAAATTCAGAAAGGTCCTTGGGCTTTGTCCCACTGGATAAGCAAAGCGAAGGCCATCTGCCATCCTGTGCTTCAGTATGAATGGGTATGTCGCAAAAGGTCTCCAGGGGGGCTATGTTTGTGTGTGCATGCGTCTCATCGCAAATTCCTCCGGTCCGCTGCAGAGGAGAGCGAGGGGCCTACTGTTATGGGGGTACTTTAGCCATAAATGACCATTATATTTCTGAGCAGCCCCTCAATTCCCCTCGCTTTCCTCCTGGTTACAGCACCATAATTCTCGGCCGGGAAGGGAGTGTAAATAGCTCTCCCGCTGCTGATGCCACTTAGCGGGCTGCAAATTGATGTGAATGGCTCTTTAGCTTTGGAGACTCTGTTTCACCTTCACAGCGCGCATGCTTTCATTGGCCTGGGGCTTCAGCGCCTGAGATAAATCCTTAACTAGAGCGTGGCTCTCTGCACTGCAACACCTCAGAACCGGTGGCCGGAAATCTCAAACATTTTGGAAATTTACACCTTGTCACTCTCCGAGGGCAATGATTTTAAGAAATTATGCCTTCTCTACCTACCTTTGCATAATAAGTCTAAAAACCCCGGCACCATCTCTAACTCCAGCTGAAGCGCTGAAGGTCAGAGAGGTTAAGACAAGCCAAAGCTTTGTGCCTGTTTCCTATTATTATGCTAATCATATGCATGGTCTTTCTGCACTTACACAGTCATTTTCATGACCCCCCAAAATACATCAGTGTTTCAGGTAATGTTAATATTTAAAACAGTGACAAATGACTGAAAGTTTCAAGTAAAGACTCACATTTTGCCCTTAGCTTGTGATGTTTGGGAGAATGGAGGAAAGATTGGACCTAAAATGTGGTTTTTGCTTTCTATTAACTCTTTCTTGTTTTGTTGTTGTGGTTTTTTTTTTCCCCTCTGGCTTTGGAGTTCATACTGTAAAATTCCTAATGACCTGCTTTTCTACTGTGAGCTTTCTCATGATTTTGCTGGGTGGTTGAAAATTAATTTTAGGACGTATGTTAATATATTTTCTATGACATTATCTTGGGGTTCTGAGAGTAGCTTTCTCCATGAAGAGTTTGCTGGTTTTGTGAGAGTTTCCAAACCAATCCTGATTTTTCTACTCGACATTCTGAAAACAGTTATTAGTAAATTAATTTTAAGCTTCTCTTCCCTGGATGAAGACATTCCAACTAATGTAACCCCTTCTCATCTCTTTTGTTGTGTAATACATTCACTAGTTTTTTTAATTTTCTTTGCTAAAGTCTGCAGATTAATTTCACTAAACAATTTTAATTAAGCCTGGTGCTATCCTGGCATTTAGTACATGAAAAGCGTAAGAAAAGGAGAAGTCATGTAGACAACAAAGGGTGATAGCATGTAATGTCTGTAGCAGCTACATTCATTTCTGAGATGAAAAATCATGCCAAAATACTGCTCTGGAGCACAGAGTGGTTAGTTTCGGCAGGTTGGAGGGCGGGTCACTGGAGACCTTCTTGGAAGAGGGCCAGTGACTGTGGGCGTGGAAGATGAGCAAAACCGCCCTGGTGGAGAACAGAGAAGTGATTTGCCAGCATAAGGAAGGGAATGAACAAAGTCACGGATGGCCCAGGTGGGAACTGGAGAGAAGGGAGGAGCCTGAAGAACTGAGGCAGGTTGCACTCTAAGGTATTTTAAGAAATGAGGTTAGTAACAGGGTGTGGGAACCATTTGCGAAAAGTTTTGAGTGGCTCACCATGAGCTTTAGAAACATCAATTAAGTCTCATCAGTGTATGTTTTCTTCTAATTCTCCCTCAAATGTCGTAGCTCTCATTATCCGTATCAGTGTAGAACTGAGACGGGATTCACTGTAGGGTATTTAAAGAAATCAGGTTAGTTAGAGGGTGTGGGAACCATTTGAGAAAAGTTTTGAGTGACTCACCATGAGCTTTAGAAACATAAATTAAGTCTCATCAGTATATTTTTTTTTTTTAATTATCCCTCAAATGTTGCAGCTCTCATTATCCATGTCAGTGATGTTATCACTTAAACCATAATATCCAGGTAGTGTGCCTCACGTCTCCCAAAGGAAGAGAATGCTCTGTACTGTGTATTTCTTCCCTGTTCTCCACTTACCCCTGGACTGTGCTGAGTGTACACTCTTCCTTCAGCAAGTAGTCATTTACAAGAACTGAAAATGACTGTTGGGTTACCGCCCAGTGGTCCAGCAGATGAAACCAAGTCACTCAAGGGCGATGAGAGTGCAGGGCTGCCGTGAGATAGCAGGAGGAAGGATGGTCTGAGTATCTCCACGTAGCAAGCTAGGCACTCAGGGGCTGGCCTCACCTTTCCGCCCAGCCCCACCTTCCCCTGCTGTCCCACTGCACGGGCTCCCCTCTGATGGTACCATCCTGCCAGTGCTTCCCTGAGCTCCATCGTATCTATGATGTCCCATCATACCTTGTCATGGTTTGCTCATTCCCTTCCACCCACCATGACATCATCTGTGTATGCACTGGGCTAACCCTTACTCACTGCCTGTCCCCAGAGTTATCATTTTCTCCTCAAATTCTGATGGGCCAGGTGCTCTGAGACCTGTAACATCTCCAGTACTCCTTCCATAGGGAGACTTCCTTTGAATAAATTCCATTTATTTTCAGGTGTTCATCCTGCTCCTTCACTGTGAAAGTCTCATGGGCTAGACCAGGCCTGGGGTGAGGCAAGTGAGGCAGCATCCTTGGGTGCAACATTTAAGGGCCTCAAAACCCCAAAGAAGGGAAGTCCGGGTGGCTCAGTGAGAAAGAATCCACCTGCAATGCAGGAGATGCATGCAGGAGACGCAGGTTTGATCCCTGGGTGGGGAAGATCCCCTGGAGAAGGAAACAGCAACCCACTCCAGTATTCTTATCTGGAAAACCCCATGGACATAGGAGCCTGGTGGCCTATAGTCCATGGGGTCTAAAAAAGAGTCAGACACAACTTACACAGCTTAACAACCAAACAGATCAAAAGGAAGAATAGTTTAGTGTAATATTTAGAAAAATAAAAATAAAAATAAATACAAAACATTATGATGAGCATTTAAAATGTTATGATGGCAACATTTTCAAAGAGATGCAAGATCTGCATTACTGAATGTTTCTTTTGCCTCAGGCTCCAATATGACTTGGTAAAACCCTGTTACTGGTTCTGTCTTTATTGAAAAAGTAGATGTTTTGTTCATCATTGATTTTTGCATGAATTTTTATGTTTAAAAATTATTACATTCAACTCGAATTTATCTTGATTATAGAGGGTTTTGGTAGCCCCTTAAGTTGTGTTCCCAAGGATAGTTCCTCTCTTGCTTCATCCAGAGTCAGTGTGGTACAGGTACAAGGTCTTACTCTCTTTGATATGTAAAACTTGGCCCAAGGCCTTCCCTGAGATAGCTGCTTATTAAATGCTATTTCATCTCCTTTCAGATTCAGTTTAGCATGAACTCCAGAATCCAGGCATGCAAATTTTACTCTAAGCTTCAGACTTGTTATCAACATGCCCAATTCTATATATACATAATGGAATATTACTCAGTCATGAAAAAGAATAAAATAATGCCATTTGTAGGAGCATGGATGAACCTCGAGATTATCATACTAAGTGAAGTCAGACAGAGAAAGACGAACACCATATGATGTCACTTACATATAGAATCTAAAAAAAATTATAAAGTGAACTTATTTACAAAACAGAAATAGACTCACAGATATAGAAAACAAACTTATGGTTACCATAGAGAATAGGGAGAGTGGGGGAAGAGGGAAATTAGTAGTTTGGGATTAAAATATACACACTACTATATAAAATGGATAAACCACAAGGACCTACTGTATTGCACAGGGAACTATATTCAATATCATATAATAACTTATAATGGAAAAGAATGAAAAAGAATATATACATACATAACTGAATCACTTTGCTATACACCTGAAACTAACACAACATTGTAAATTAACTATACTTCAATTTTAAAATGGTAAAAAAAAAGTTCCAATTCAATGTCTTCCTCTAATATAATCTCAGAGGCTGAGAGAACTGTTTATTATTTAAAGTAAAGCTGAACCCCTAGGCCTGCTCTTCAGGCTGATCCTGAGTAACTGACACTTATTTAAGGATATATCCAGATCCATCAATTTCCTTTCAGGTATGCATTAAGCACCTACTCTATGCCAGGGATTTCACTGGGCATTATCCCTGTTCCCATGAAGCTTATTAAAATCTGGGAGGGGAGTAGATGAGTGAACTGATGATGCAGGAAATCACAGAAATATGCACAATATAAAGAAGGAATCTAGATGAGTGAATGATCATAACATAAATAAAACTCTTTCCCCAGCTTGCTTTCTATTCCAATGGCCAAAGATCATAAAATAAAGATAACTTTTCTTTCCTACTTGTCCATTGAAAATTGTTACTTTGGGTGAAAAGATACTTGCAAGGCTGCATTTATGATATACAGCTCCTTTCACCCTAAGTCAAAGCATTTAGAGATCAATTTTCACAGCACTAGCAGAAGACAAGGGATATATATCTGTTAGATGCCCTGAATTTTACTTCTGACAGTGATTGAAATGGCTAAGACCACCTCTGCCCCCACACAGCCCCACTCAACATCAGTTACCTGCAAAATGACTGCAGATGATCAGAGCAAAGAGCAGCTTCCAGGAATGCCAACAGCTAGTCAATGTGGCATCTGTCTCGCTGGGATGAGGTCTGGATCATATTTTGTTAGCATATGCATGAGACTGTCAGAAAGGAGAAAAGGAAAAGGGGTACAAAGAATTAAACACATACTAACTATTTCATTTTTCACATGTATGCCTCACTCTTTGCTTGAGTCTAGGGGCTTCGTTTTCCGTTCAGTTCAAGAAATGTTTATTAAGCACCTACTATGACCTTGCACTGTTTCATAGATGCTGCAGATACAAAGATATACTACACACAGTATCTGTCCTAAAGGAGTTTCTCACAGTGTCAAGGGAGAGAGTGAACAGGAAACACTCATAATCATGGCGACTCAGGGTACTGGTGTTCATGTGTCTTGTGTAGCCTGGTCCATTCACACAGTGGGCTTCAGGGTCAGGCCACTTATGTGGCCTCAGGTGAGTTACTTAAATTTTTATACTTTGGTTTCCTCTCCTCTAAAATGAGAAGACTATTTCTTTGAATGAGTTAACATATGTAAAGCACTTAGAACAGTGCTTAGCACATAATAAACCCTCAATAAATGTTAACTATAATGAGAGGTTTGTATGTAGATTTCAGTGGGAGTACAAGGTAGAGTCATTTTTCCCAGATTGGATGGAGTTCCTGGAGAAGATGACAGAATCTGAGTTGAGTCTTGAAGAATTCAGGGGTTTTATCCAGAGGAGGAAGAAGAGAAGGGATGCTCAGAGGAGACAGCCAGACAAAAGGGAAGGAGGTGGGGGGAGGAGGGCACTGATAGGATGCGCTTCATTTTCTAGAGACTGAAGGAGTGCAGACCTGTAACCACCAGAACCTCAAGTCTGAGGAGGGTAGGGACAGGAAACAAGACTGAAAATGGGGCAGAAAAGCAAGGTCATGGAGGACCATACTGTCACCGAGGATTTAATTCTGCAAATCATCAAGAACCTTTGAAGGGTTTACCTGGTGAATTAAAATTTCAGATTGACCCCTTGGTGGGCTCCGTGAAAAGTGGAAGATCAAGGAAAAAGAGAAACTCTTGCAATGATCCAAATGAAAGAGGGCACATTTGCAGTAGAAATGCAGAGCATGCATCAGGTGTAATTCACTTGTCATTCAGGCAAAAATATTTATTGAGTGTCTGCTTTGTGCTATGCCCTCCAGGTATAGAGGAGAAGTTAAGACCAACACCATGTTTATTCTTGTGAAGCTCACAATACAACAGAGGGAAAAGCTATAATCTAAATAATTTGAGAATGTGACATTGTGACTGGGGGAAGATTAAGCATATATCTCTTTATACAGGTCAAAATTAAAGCCATAAGATTCAGTTCAGTTCAGTTCAGTTCAATTGCTCAGTCTTGTCCAGCTCCTTGCAACCCCATGGATTGTAGCATGCCAGGCCTCCCTGTCCATCATCACCTCCTGGAGTTTACTCAAATTCATGTCCACTGAGTTGGTGGTGCATCCAATCATCTCATCCTCTGTCGTCTCCTTCTCCTCCCACCTTCAATCTTTCCCAGCATCAGGGTCTTTTCAAATGAGTCAGTTCTTTGCATCAGGTGGCCGAAGTATTGGAGTTTCAGCTTCAGCATCAGTCCTTCCAATGAATATTCAGGACTGATTTCCTTTAGGATGGACTGGTTGGATCTCCTTGCAGTCCAAGGGACTCTCAACAGTCTTCTCCAACACCACAGTTCGAAAGCATCAGTTCTTTGATGCTCAGCTTTCTTTATAGTCCAACTCTCACATCCATACTTGACTACTGGAAAAACCATAGCTTTGACTAGACGGACCTTTGTTTGCAAAGTAATGTCTCTGCTTTTTAATATGATGTATAGGTTGGTCATGGAGAAGGCAATGGCAACTCAGTCCAGTACTCTTGCCTGGAAAATCCCAGGGATGGAGGAGCCTGGTAGGCTGCAGTCCACCAGGTCGCTAGGAGTTGGACATGACTGAGTGACTTCACTTTCACTTTTCACTTTCATGCTTTGGAGAAGGAAATGGCAACTCACTCCAGTGTTCTTGCCTGGAGAATCCCAGGGACGGGGAAACCTGGTGGGCTGCCGTCTATGGGGTCGCACAGAGTCAGACACAACTGAGGCGACTTAGCAGCAGCAGCAGCAGCTAGGTTGGTCATAACTTTTCTTCAAGGAGCAAGCGATAAGGATAAGGATAAGGAGCAAGCTATAAGGTTAGGGCATGTGAAACAGGTGAAGAGCAACAGATGAAAGACAAAATTTTGAAATGTGAAAAGCTGAAGAGAAATTCTTCAAGAAAGACAAGAATGAGTGGTCAGAAGGATGTCTCAGAAGCAAAACACTGAGCTAAGATGTATCACTGAGGTACTATAATTTAGGAATAAGAAAAGTTCATTAGAGTTGTCAGTTAGAAGGACAGTGATGGAGTTTGTCACAGTGGTCCAAGGTTGTGGGAGGATAGAAGTCATTGGGGAGATTGTAGCTGAAGGTTAAAGTGATGAGGAAGCGGAAGAAGAGGGGAAAAGCTCTCAGAGACTGACTGGGGGCCGGATGGAACAGGTTTCTTGTTTTGTTTTCATCTTTCTGGGAACGACTCCATCGTGTTGATGGGCAGAGGCAAGGGAAGCAAAGTGAGCAAACAGCATAAATGAGAGGGCTGTGTAGCTGACTGACAGAAAAAATCAAATTAGCTGAGCCAAGGAAGTCAGGCAAATTCCAGGCTACAGTGCTGAGTCATCCATGTGCCAGTAGACAGCACCCGGGAGGCAGCAAGTCTTCAACATACATGGAGAATCTCTGTATACCCCTGGCCATGTACTTAGTAAATGCTGTAAATAAACAAACAGCACCATGCACTTAATTTTGTGTTATTTGATTTGGCAACCCATGGGTTATCACTTCTGGGTTATTTATCTGGTCTGCCACTTTAATACAGAAGAATTAAATAACTTTAATACAGAAAAAATGTTGGCTTCATTGACGTTTTAGTGCAATTGTTCATTTGAGACAAGTGCTCCCACAAATCTCCTACTTAATTCCTAATTAATTCCCTTTCCACAGCTCCACATCTTTGTTATTGAAATGATCATCTTGGGACACTGCCAATTCAGTTCTTCTAAGAAAAATCATTTCTAGAAATTCATTAGCAGGTTTAGTTCAAAAATAAAAACTAAGATTAATCTGCTGTCGAAAGGAAGGCTAGATCAGGGGACATATAGGACTGTTTGGTGGGTGAGGCCAATGCTTGGGCTCATGGGCTGGATAACTAGGCTTCTTATCCAAATCAAATGCACCTTCACTATTTTCTTATTGCATTTGTCAAACACATTCAGGGTACCTTTTCTGCAAATTGTTACTTTAGTCTCAAATTAAGTAGCTTCAATCAACTTTCTCCTTCTGTCCACAATATCTAAGCAATACCAAATGTGGGGAAGAGCATTTTAATTAGCCATAATTATTAAGGCAGCAGGTGGCTTTTAATGAGATCTTAAAACAGAACTGTTTCTTCTGTGTCCAATCAAAACCCACACTTTGCTGCATTGACAGAAAACACTGGACTGTTTTTCTCAGTGCTGGGGAGATGGACTCTGATTATTCTAAAATTTGAAGTTTCTTATTGAACCTGGCTTTTTTGTTTTGTTTTGTTTTGTTTTATGTGATGGTGAGATATTATTTTTAGGAAATTAACAATAACTATACTGGCCTCGAACTAAAAGAAATTCATGCAAATTATTCCAAACCTAGTGTGAACAATTAATTCTGAGCTACAACTAAAAGCTCTATTTTTTCAGTTCTCAAGCAGTTTTATGGAGAGAAACTTGAAAATCTGTGAAAACGTATGCACTTATTCAGCATGAAAGAGTTCTAGCAGTCAGGACTTTTAGCAATTCAGCTGAGCAAAGAGCTGTTATTACCTTTTAAAACTCAAATAGATCTGTCAGTTTTTTTTTTTTGTTTGTTTTATTATGTTTTTGCGTAAAGCTCGGAAAGTTCAGCAAAACTTCTCAGAAGTTACATTCTTTCTGTTTCTGAAAAGTTTGTTGGTTTAGAAATAAACAGAAACAAGGAACTCCACCAGAGAAGTACTCCTATTGTAAATGATTGTTTTCTTAAACTTCACCATCATAACATCTATAAATGGGTGGGAATAAACAGATAGTCATTTTGCACAAATATAGAAATGCTTCTTATAGAGCCAAAATATTAAGAGCTTTTGCTTGGTGGAATCTAGGTATTTTACTGCTTTTATTTCCTACATCTTGCTTGCAGGTAGAATTAAAAGATTTACAGAATGAGGTAATCTAGAGTTCTATGCTTCCAAAGTAGAACCATAAATGAGATTTAACCTCTTTAACATAATGGTCTTACCTTGCCCACTCCTTTATCAACACCCCCCAACACTGAAGATCATTGCTCAATTGCTGATTTAACTTGCTACATAAAGAAAATGCCACAAGTATGTGGCATGTTGGCCCCACTGATAATTCATGTTAATTTGAGTTCTGGGATTTAAGGAAATCAGTAGCACCTCATTGAACACCCAGAAGTGGGGACTTTGCAATCCTCAAATCAATTCCAACAGTATATGCCAAACGAGTGATTGAACTCACCTTGTACTCAAATTCCTTGAATCCAAAGTATTTTGACAAATTGCTTTTTCTTGTCTTATCACAGAATCTATCGGAACCCATTTCCATCCCGTAAAAAAAATCAACAGAGAAAGCACTCATAGGAACCAGTGTCAAGAATAAATGTTGGGAGCTCTGGGAAGGACATCAGTGTATCCTGAGTGTGATGTAGGCTTTGGAGGTGGGGACAGTAGAGAAGAGGCATGTCTTTGGCATCTAGACAATTTGGACCTAACTCTAAGGGCACTGGAAGCCTGCTGATGTATTTAAAGCAGAAAAATGAAATAAGCCATATTATATTTGAGAATAAACTTGACAGAACAAAACTGAAACAAGGAAATAATGCGGCAGAGCAGGGAGAGATGCAGGGGACATGAACTATGGAAGAATGGTGGAAAAATAAAAACTAAACCAAATTAGTAATGGAGTGCCGAGTGGTGCAGGCACAGTGAAATCTAAGATGACTTGAGCAACTGTGTGGACAGTGATATCCAATTTCTTTATCTGGGAGCACAGTGAAAGCCTACAGCAAAAGTAGAATTTCATCACACTGAAAGATACACAAACAATCTCAGAACAATAAGCTCTTAAAGTCTATGGAACCGTACCCAACCTATATGGTATCCCCTGTGGAGATGTGGTGGGTGGTCAGGAAAATTCTGATATTCTCTCTATGTTCAGTTCATCTACTTCCCACTGGGTATGGTCAGTTTTTCTATCACATATCTCTTCCTTTTTCTTTCTTTTGTGTCTTAACTTATATCTATTTTTCTGAACAAGTCTTTAGCACACAGTAGAAATTTTATTAAATAAATTGATGCATAAGTACCTCACATATTAAGATGAAATTTTCTTTCTGATATTGCACATTCTAATTATTTACATCGCACCTTACTTGTTGGGCAGTGATTTAAGAAGAATTGATAGTTCTTTCTATGATGTAAGTGCCATTTCTTTCCTTCTATAACTCTTGTACCTGGTATCACAATCAGGATGAGAAACTTAAGACATTTCAGTAATAAGGAAATATAAAGATTTTAAAAGATGTGATTCTCCATAAGTACAATTTTAGTAAAAACATTACCAATAAGTACCAGTTCTCATTTTGCCATGATTATTTAAAAAAGAATTGAAGAATATTAGCTCACTTTATTTGAACGTGATGGGATATATAATTTCTAATGTTGTGAGTGATATTATTAACAGTTTAAACAAAAGTTATAGTCTTTTTAAAAAATATATTATTATTATTATAAATCTGTTTCATTTTTAACGTGTCTAGGAATCAGTATCATAATCTGTCCATTTCCCCTGATTTCATAGTGAAAGTAAATTAGAAGATAGTGTTTTCTTAGCATGATTTACTGAAAACTATTAGAATCAAACAAGACATAACTGTATGTCTGCTGTGTCTGTCATTGTTATTATCTGACTTACACTGGAAAGAAATAGAAGGAAGTAAGAATTACACATCTTTTTCATAACCATTCATTCAATCTCTCATCTGCTCATTTATTCTTTCACGTTTTCAGGAAATAGTTATCAAGTATCTACTATGTGTGGGCATTTCTGGTCATCCAACAACCATCCCCGCTTCTAAGAGCCATCTGATTTCTTTGGGGGACATTAACTTCCTTTCGCTGTTTGAAATGTTGATTGGGTGGTAAATCAAAGCATCCTTGTTCTTATACCTTCTGTTTTTCTTACACCTATGTATCACAATCAGGATGAAAAAATGACTTAAGACATTTCAGCAATAAGGAAATAGAAAATTTTTAAAGATGTGATTCTCCATAAGTATAATTGTAATAATTGCATGACCAATAAATGCCAGTTCTCATTTTACCATCATTATTTTAAAAAGAAAGGAAGAATATTAGCACACTGCAAAAGCTGAAAGGCTCCATGGAGGATCCTTTCTTCATGTTTTTCTTTTCAGTATCCTGAAGAATCCAATATGCTCACATGTGCCCTAACCTTGGCTACTTACACGCTCTTTCCTGGAATGATAAACTTTGAGGAGAATAACATATCAACAGAAATTTGGTTGAAACAGGTCGCTTCATTCTGGTGTTGGTAACAGGGGGAAAAAAAAGAGTAGACAGTCTTTCATATTTCCTGTCTCCGAAAACTTCCAGGGCTTTCTTGTTTTCTGCTTATTAACAAACCTGTTCTCTCTGCCTTCTCTTTTGTCCTTTCTGCTAGTACATTATTTTTCCAGTGACTTCATTTCTCCCCTTGAGTTAGCCAAAATTCATTTCTGATGCTTGCAGTCAAAGAATCCATTTTAATGAAGATGCAAGGCCTAAATCTGGGGAGATTACAGTCCAGTGAGCACACACTAGATCCTTAGATCAGAATACTTTTGAATGACAGAGGCCATATTGTCCTTTTCGGCATTCTATTTTTCTAGCTGGCAGCACTCCTGACTTGTCAGAAACTACGAGTCCGCACAGTTCCCACTTACTCACTACACAGTAGGAGCCAGCAGTGTATCTCTGAGCTGCTCTGACACGTAAGGCGAGTGGACTTCTCACAGATAAAACATGAAGCAAGGATGGTTTCATCCATATAGCCACGGTCAGGTTTAGGTAGCACTAGAATGACCTACATCTCCTTAAGCTCTAAGTAATTGGTGGCAGATGTAATCTGCTACCACAAAGACCAAATCTAACCACTCAGCAAATTAGTCTGCAGATGAATTTAATTTTCTTATCAAAAATTTTTTACATTATTTTTGGCAGTTGATTCTGTTAAAAGATAATTTAAGTCAAAGGAACCAAAGCATTTGATCCAATTTAATGAGGGATAAATTTATTAGTGTCTATAGCTGCATTGCCTTGAGGAGGTGAAGAAGAGTAAGTTGAACTTTTTTCTAAATGGATATAACTGGGCTACTTCTCATGCAGACTCTGCACTCAAGTTGAAAGAGATTTTTGCACAAATGCCAATAATGGTTTTAAATAGTATAAATACTTGCTTCAAGATGGATACTAATGCCCTCTTTGGAACTATTGTGGTCTATCAGGTCAATAATATTCATTTAAAAAACTCTCTAAAAGTGTTTTCATACAATAGTCCCTGAAGATAATGAAAGGGCCATTATGGTCTCGAAAGTCAATAATCTATGTTTTTAACACTCCAAAATTCATTTCCTTTCCTATGTCAGTGCCTGTTTAAACTATTTCAATTAATTATTATTAAGAAGAGGAGTTACAATAGGTTTGAACTTTGCTATTCATCATACTGTTCTCAGGTTATTTCTCCTGATGTATTCAGCTAGATCATTACCCGTACTTTAGGTGGCGCTAGTGTTGAAGAACCCGCCTGCCAATGCAGGGAGACATAAGGGACGTGGGTTCCATCCCTGGGTCAGGAAGATTCCCTGAGGAGGGCACGGCAGCCCACTCCAGTATTCTTGTTTGGAGAATCCCATGGACAGAGGAGCCTGGTGGGCTACAATCCATAGGGTCACAAAGAGTTGGACACAACTGAAGCGATTCACACACACACACACACACACACACACACACACACAGAAGTGGATGATGGCAACATCATGTGTTGGAGTGAAGCAAGCGTAAACATTTGTGGGGAAAAAAATAAAACAACCCAGAAAAAAATTGGACAAAAACAAGTTTGTATGCTCAGTTGACCAGATTGTTGCAGATAATTTCAAGTTTTCTGGAAAAAAATTTTTTTTAAACTTAGCTTTAGAAATGGTTATGTCAGAGATGTTAAATCTGGCCAAACAACACAAGCATGACCAATGGACTCAAAATAGCCTGTTTTGAGCTATAATTTCACATTTACTTGATTTGTGAGTGTGAGAAACACTTTAATGTTTAAAATATAGACATTTTAAATATAGTTGATATATTTAGCACCTGACAATTGAGACTAAAATTGCTTATACTTTTATAGAAACTCTGCCAAGGTTTTAAGGACTAAATTGTTAAATTTATTCTGGAGGGAAGCACCAACAATTTGAACAAGGTTACATTTATTTTTTAAGCATCTTGTTTGTATGTATGTATGCAGGATTTAAAGTGTTGGTATTCTGTAATTTAACTGTATGAGTTTATGCCAACTGCACTTTGGATGCTTGTGAAAATGAGATGCCTGTTCTTCTCGCTTCTCTGATGAACAAAATTTCGATACGTATTTTGTTCCCCTTCCCTTCAATTGTGGTTTTATTTAAAAAACAAAAAACAACCAAAAACAACCAAACAAAAAAATACTTTTAGCTCAATGATTTCACTTTGGTTTCTTTGGCCAGGTAGAAGGAGGCTCTCATTTCTGCCTAAGCCCTGTTATTTGAATCTGACAAGGATTACAATTTCAGTTAAGCTGGATTCTCTCATCTGCTGGCTGCAGTGAGATCTTCAGGCCAGGGCAGCCCTCGGGAGCAGTGAGAACTCACACAGCTAGGTAATGAGAAAGGATGGGTGGGTCCTGGATGCTGGATCCTCAAGTGACCTGAATCTACAGCATGAGGGGAAAAGACGCAGCTGTAGGATTGCTGGGAGTCCTGCTTTCCTGGGAAGATTCATGTTCTTTGAGCTGAGCACAGAAGCCATTAGTTGTGGCTGGTTCAGGGCCTTTAATGCACCAAGATCAACCATGTTAGGAAAATAATGCCCAGTGAAACTTCCAAGCCCAGAACAAATTCAGAATTCATAACCCCCAAACCCTGGTTAGTACCACTGCACATATCTTACAAGATCTCTGTCTGAGTTTAGCAAGACCAATCATAGAAATTAGACTTGTTGGTACAAATTATTCATTCACCACACAAAGACTTATTGAGGCCTGACCATGTGCCATGATCTAAGAGTATGGGGAAAAAATAGGGAGGGAAGCCTGGCCCTACCCCTTGCCTTCCTGGAGCTTCATGAGAGAGATTCTTATCAAAGTATCTTAGAAATGTAGAAGCAGGAGGAGACACAGTAGATAAGAAATGTGGACGTGGTTAGTGGAGGCTGCCCTAGAGAATAAAGAGTTTGAATGAGAGCTGAAGCATTATTCAAAGTTAAAAGTAGTAATAGTAGTGCTAATGCTAATGTTTCTAGTGATAATAAGTAATATTTTCTCAAGTTTATTATATGTTTTGGGCACTGTTTAAATATAACAATTCATTTAATCCATGTAGCAATTTGGAAGGCAGATATTGAAGCTAGTATCATTTAACAGAAGGGGAAACTGAGGCACAGAGCGGTTAAGTAACTTCCCCAAGGCCACAAAGCTCATAAAGGGGGAAGCAGTGTTTGAATCAACACAGGCTAGCTCCAGCATTCTTGCTCTTCATCATTAAATGTGATGCTTCTGAGCAAATACTATCTGGATTTGTAGGTCCTTTACTGCTAGAAGATAATTATAGTAGTGAATACTCATAAGATACTTTCTGTTTGCCAGACACCACTCTAAAGCTCCTGATTCTGTTACCTCATTTAATCCTTGAAACAATACTCCCAGCTAGGTTCTGTATTACAGGCTACTGCGCTAAGTCACTTCAGTTGTGTCTGACTCTTTGCAACCCCATGGACCATAGCCCGCCAGGCTCCTCTGTCCATGGGATTCTCCAGGCAAGAATACTGGAGTGGGTTGCCATGTCCTCCAGGGATCTTCCTGATCCAGGGATCGAAGCCATGTCCCTTATGTCTACCCACATTGGCAGGCAGGTTCTCTATAATTACCGCCTCCTGGCGAGTCCCTGTGACTATTGTACCAGTGAGGAAATGGTGAAGCTCCTCCAGAGTTCTTGCTCTGAGTCTCTCTGCTGTGAAGCTTTGCATTAAGTAAGTAGTAAACAGAAGTGCAGAACCTTGCCGGCCAGGCCATGGAGGATGCCAGCTGTACCCTCGTGGACAAGGGATATCCTGGAGCTCTACTCATAAGCATCTGGAGAGACGGCCTAGACGATGGACTAGGGTCTACTGAAAAATTTGTTTTGGTGTTGTAAATATTTATATAATCTCATCATGAGTAATAGGGATTTATAAAGAAGAGGTTATGGACCATAGGCATGGGTCAAAAATGTAACTCTCTATATAAACCAGCTTGTTGAGTAAATGTGTTAGGAGTAAACGTATGAACTAAACCAAAGGTGATCCACTGACTGCAATAAATCTAAAATCTCTGAATCTGAAAAGGCTTTTAAAATAATTCTCTGAAAAATCAAATGATTTTTTAAATATTTGACTTTTTGCATATCTCAAGACATTTACTGATGAATTTAACAGACATATTCTAGTACTGTATTACTCGAGAGCATTAGTTACAAGCATGATGGCCATTTGGTTTTTTAAAAATTAAACCTGAAATTTGACAATGTAAAACAGAAATGCTTTATTAATATTAGTAATTAATGGTTAATATTTGTGTTTACAAGTTCATATTGCTGTACACAATTTCAAAACAAGTTCCCAGATATAATGCATTTAATACCACATTTTCTTCTAATACTTAATACAGATGCTTTTAGAAAAAGTTTAATGTTAAAAAGAAAATACTACAATCAAGTTAAAGCTTGGTTCTTTGTTTCTGAACTGATATTCAGAGAGAACATGATGGTAGCCAAAAGTTTACTATATGACATCAGCAAGGTCAGCATAAGTGAGAAAAATTGGATATTGCCCAGAGCTAAAATGGAACCTCATTTGCCACAGTCAGTCTAGATTGGTCTTCGCATACCTAAGAACGAGAAGTTCTCGTTTCAGTGATTTAAAATTAATTACTCATAATCCATTACATTAAACCTTTGAGTAAAAGCTGGTTCTTACCTCCTGTCAGGCCAACACAGTCATGAAATAGAAGACTGCTTTCTGTGAGTTCAAACCTCGGGTTGGTGTAAATCTGTTTACGGGTGTCCTCGTTATGTAGGAAGAAAACTTACATGTTCCTCTGTTAATCTGTGACCAGGGCTGGGGCTGGGGTACACCCAGAAACAGAGCCACAGATCCACTTATTTGGGGTGATCCTAGACCTCTAAGTACCCCTGAGGGTGAAGAGCAGTGAGTTTCTGCACATACCAATATTCAGTTCTATCTATAGAAAATCGAATTGAGATTTTTGGTATTGAAATTCCTTACTGCAGTGATTATTTTATTCTTCCGTGTATGCTAAGTTGCATCGGTCATGTCCGACTCTGTGGGAGCCTATGGGCTGTAGCCCTCCAGGCTCCTCTGTCCATGGGATTCTCCAGGCAAGAATACTGGAGTGGGTTGCCATGTTCTCCTCCAGGGGATCTTCCTGACCCAGGGATCGAACCTGAGTCCCTGTGTCTCCTGCATTGGCAGGTGCGTTTTTGTACCACTAGCACCACCTGAGAAACATTATTCAGAAGAATAGGAAAATCAAGAAGTTAGGAAAATCTGATTACAGACACACATACAAGGGCATGTCTGGGGTCCCATGAGACACACATTACATTCTCTCTAAATATTTAAATATAGAAATGTGTTCCTACACAGCTGATGGGCATGTTCTTATTAATAAAAGACTTCTAACAATTCTCTAAGATTTTTGAGGGAATTTCAGCACCCCCCCCCTTTTTAATAGTGGTTTTTGCCATACATCGACATGAATCAGCCACAGGTGCACATGTGTTCCCCATCCAGAACCCCCCCCTCCCACCTTCCTCCCATCCCATCCCATCCCTCAGGGTCATCCCAGTGCACCAGCCCTGAGCGCCCTGTCTCATGCATCGAACCTGGACCGGCAATCTGCTTCACATATGATGATATACACGTTTCAACGCTACCTTCTCAAATCATCCCGCCCTCGCCTTCTCCCACAGAGTCCAAAAGACTGTTCTTTACATCTGTGTCTCTTTTGCTATCTCGCATATAGCATATAGCATCATTGCCATCTTTCTAAATTCCATATGTATGCGTTAGTATACTGTATTGGTGTTTTTCTTTCTGGCTTACTTCATTCTGTGTAAATAGGCTCCAGTTTCATCCACCTCATTAGAACTGATTCAAATGCATTCTTTTTAATGTCAGCCCCTTTGTTGTAAGAAAGTCATGGTTCCAGGTCCAAAATCCCAGGTTTGTTGTCCCTTGATCCTGGGCCCTCACAGGTCACAGGCAGCCCCGGGTACACATTTGAAGAATAACTGCAAATATATTTGAATTTGACACCAGTTAGTCTTCCCATAGAGAAATGAAGAGGCACAAAGATGAAGACAGCTCATGGGGAAAGGCAATTTTTTAACATGTGTATTAGTAGGAAGCCTCGTCAATATTTTCTTGATGAATAGCATGTAAATTGATTTTCCCCATCATTGTTAGATTATTTCTAGCTTTTAAAAATCATTTTAAAACCAACTGCAAAAAAGTTATAAAGACCTGTCTTCTTTTGGTCTTATCGGCTAGAATTTATGAAGCCATCTCCTTCTTCCTCTAACTGACTGATCTCGGAAATTCACAGACCTTTACTTAAACCATGTGAAAATAAAAACCAAGCACAGTATTTCTATCACAGGGGTCATCTTTCTTTCTATTTCTTTCACTCTATTTGATCATGGACAATGAGATATATAGATGTATAGAGACGTGTACATTTGCCTTTCCACAGATAAAGTTCTCACTAATATATTGTCCATCATTCATCATGACAACTTTGATTTTCTCCAGGCTGATTTTCTCCATCTCATTTCTTTCTCTCATGTCAACTCTGAAGATTTCTGCCCAGACTACCAATTTTTTCCCTCTTTTTAAAAATCAGTTTTGACAAAAGTCTGTGGCTTTCTATAGAGCTGACCTTTTTTGAGGGAGTGTTTCTTCTTCATAACACTAAGGACAGCCCATTTATATTTTGGTGGAGAAGGGATAATTTTTATTCAATAGAACTGCCTCTTCCATTAAGAGAAGAAAAACATATCTCCTTCCCCTCCCACTCAAATTTTATTACAGAAACATTTTAACATAGGTCTATGGATAGACAGCTGAATCACTCTAAGCCACACTTTTGCCAAAAGAATTCATGGCATTTACTGAGTTAGTGGTTCCTATTTTACTCAATATTCTGAAAGTTAAGGGCTAGAAGCAGAGCATTGAGCTTTATTTTATAATAATGATACCAGGCTTGTTTATGAGGGTCATTTTGAATTACATATTCTTTTATGCTCATAAATCAGAGGGGAATAAGAGCTACTGTCAACTCATCAACTTTTTTAATTCTATGAAGCAAATCTCTCTGGAAAAATGAATATTAACAATTAGACAATATCCAATTAGGGGCCATAGGCCAGAACTAAGCCCTCAGCTCAAAAATCCACAAAGCACATGTGATAGTAGAAACTTAAGTTAACAAACCCTATTAACATAAAATTAATGATAATAGTATCACATGGGGGATTTCAGCCCCCTCCAACTAAGATATTGACATAAGTTTTTTCTTTTTCTCAGATTTTTTTTTTTTTTTTTTTTAGCATAAGACTACTATCGCCCTTTGAAACAAACATATAAGCTTTTTACATCTGTTTAACTGCCGGTTTGATTATTTCTTAAATAGGAGCATTTCTTCTTCTCAAATTAAGAACACACTTAAGTTTGTATTTTAGTTTATTTGAACTGAGAAATTATTATGTTTCCAACAATTGAAAGGTGAATTTCTCCATTCCTGATTGATGTAGAGGTACCAGATGTCTCATAATAACTTGGAGTTTTATTAGTATGTTGAATTGCTAAAGATTTATATGTCCATTGTCTCAGTAGTCATCTTTCCATAGTAGTTATGAACTCCATCTTACTGAGAAGGCAAAGAGGGTGCTGACTAGTTAAATGAATAGCAGAAGGTCACCAATAGAGACCAGTTGAATGAAATCTGGGGGCAGAATGAATCCTGAGATGACCTGGTCTCTCCCATGCTTATCACCTCCTTAACTTTATCTTTTATCACCTACCCAGGGATCTGATGGGATTTCCCATGGCTTTTGTCCCTCATCCTGACACATGGCTTGGCCAAAGGGAAGGAAAATATAACACGAGGTAAGAGAAGTAATGGAAATGAAGTCTGTTTTCTTTGATCCATGTCAATGTTCCCTTTGGGTCTAGTCTAGAGATTTTCTTCACTCTTTTATAATAAAATAACATATTTTCATATCACTCTCCTTCATCTTGTTGAAAACGCTGTAGAACATCAGGGACAGATCTGGAAAATACTTATCTGTCTTTCTTATATACAAAGAGCTGAAAACTAACCCTCTATGTGTCACTTTTCACAGACAAATAAAATCTACCAAATGCTACTGGGGAGGAAGGTATTCATTCAGCTTCTGAACAATAAAAGAAAAAGGGCTCCAAATATATTAAGTCCTAAATTATACAGCACCCACAAGTAGACACAGGCAAGAATAATCTACAAACTGTTCCCTTTATGTATAATTCAGTACACAGATGCTTTTCATCTCACTAAATCAGAATTCAATAAAAAGTGCTAAAACTTCATTATTAACCAAATCCCCCTAACTCCACATTAAATACTGATGCTACTTTTCACTTCCACAATTTAGAAATTATTTTCATAGATATGTTCTAAGTATGCATGATTTTTTTTTTTTTCTGTAAAGTTTCTTGAAATCAAATTTGTATGGAATGTAAGTGCCATACTAGTAGTCTGGCTCTTTTTAAAATGAGGATATCTGTTCATTTGGTTGTCAAAGGTTCTTAACAACCTCAAACTAGAGACCAAAAGAGGGAAGAAATAGTTTTATCTTTTATCCCTTCCATCCATATTCCCATGAAGCTTTAAAAACAATGTTGAGTTTAACTAATACAAAAATTCAACTTCAATAGTTTTTCAAGTATAGAGTTAAAATAACAAAGAAACCAGTTTTAGCCCATCAGATTGACAAAGCTTATGACGAATGATAATGCCCTGTGTGAGTTAGGTTGTGTAGAAATGGGCATAGTTATACACATATGGCAGAATTTTAGAATTTGTACAACATGTCTGTAGAGCAATGCAGCAACATCTGTCAAAATATATTAAAACACACCTAGCTTCTGATCCAGAAATACCACTTCTAGGAATTCTTAGGGAAAGTATCAGAGATGTGTATAAAGACATTCGTTCAGAGTCATTTCTTGTGAAATTGTTTATAGTAAGGAAACTTACAAAAATATCCAATAATCGTATTAGTTATGCAAACTGGTACATCTGTATTAAATTAAAATCATGTTGTACAAGAGCGTTGGGCATAAGATCTTCACTACCTTTATATAGTATTTTGAATTGAAAGAAGAAGTCCTTTGAACAGTACACAGCATGACGCTGTGTACGTCCATTCTGGAAAATAAGTACACCAAAATGTTACGATGATTTTATCTGTGCTCATGCTAAGTTGCTTCAGTTCTGTCTGACTCTTTGCAACTGTTAGAACTGTAGCCACTGGGCTCCTCTGTCCATGGGATTCTCCAGGCAAAAAATATTGGAGTGGGTTGCCATGCCCTCCTCCAGGGGATCTTCCCAACCCAGGGATTGAACCTGCATCCCAACCAACCCAGGGATTGTCTCCTGCATTGGCAGGCGGGTACTTTACCACTAGCGCCACCTGGGAAGTAGATTTCAAATGGATTTGTTTTTATTTCTTTACTTCTCCTCTTTCTCTCCTTCTTTCCCTCCTTTTTTTGTATTCATTTTTCGTAATTTTCTGTATTGTAAGGAAATTTGAAATAAAGTACCCAATTCCATTGGGTGTCTACAAAGCAAAAAGATGCACTGTTTACAGCACGTTTTTATCTGCGTTCTGATATCTGTGCTGTTACCTGATTATTAGCCTTTACTTGGCTTTCAGTTGTTCCACAACTCAGTTATTGTGAATGGCTGAGAGCAATTTTAAAACAAATTTTCTCTAAGCATAAAAATAATTTTGTACAGTGGAGGTTCAATTTTCATCCCTTCTGTGAGTAAGACCAACTTGGTATTCATTTGTAAATTAATTTCAACATTCCTCTAGATAAATTTGTGCTTCTTTAACCTTTCCTCTGAACTGGTTTAACATCTTTCCTGGTTCTCTTATTTAATTAATAGGTTAAATAAGATATCTGACAATATGTGTTCATTTTATATTTGTATGAGAATCATGATTTTTACCTTTTTGTAAAATTACCCTGTAGCATAGATTTCCTACTTCGATAAACTGAGCATGTATTTTTTTATTAGAACAACAAAGTAACAGCAAATGTAATTTAAAAGTGTAGATTGTGCTATATTATCCACTATTACAATGTTGACTTATTATTCTTATAAAACATCTCATATTAAAATTTCTTAGTATCTCATCAAATCAACTTAACATTTATGGTATGGATGGTTTTTTCAGGTCAATATATTAAATTGGACAGCATTTAAAGATGAATCAGACTATGGCCATAATGTTCAGTATCCTTAATATCTACTATTTTTATACTAAATAGCAAAACAGCTTCTACTTTTTATTTAATATCTTAAAATATCAACTCTTTCAGTATCAACTGTTTCAATATCTAATTACTCAAAATGGCTTTGGCCATTTGGGCTTAATCTTTGCATAACAGAAATAATATAATGTTGAGAAGCACAGAGGCTACGCAGACACAGTGGCTGTTGATTTACAGAATCAACACCAGCAGGTTCCTATAATCTTACATATTCAAAAATTGCTATTTGCCTTTAGAATCTGGCCATTAAATGTGACTGAGTCCCTCATAGTTCAGTCAGTAAAGAATCTGCCTGTAATGCAGGAGACTGAGGTTTGATCCCTGGATCAGGAAGATCCCCTGGAGAAGGAAATGGCAACCCACTACAGAATTCTTGCCTGGAGAATCACATGGACAGCGGAGTCTGGTGGGCTACAGCCCATGGGGTCTGAAAGAATTGACAAGACTTAGCCACTAAACCACCTCCACTGTATAATGAAACAAAGAATTGGATGTGGTAACAATAAAAAAGAATAAAATGCATGATTTGGGGTAGGGGAGGCAATTCAACTGAGGTTAAGCGTGAAATATATGACACAATAGGTTGGAGAAAATATATTGGTTCTGGTCACCCTAGCATTTGTTTCAATAATACATGGTCTTTTGTGTGCATGAAGTGAGTCTTTACAATTTTTCCTTGGTCAAAGTCCATAACATAGGATGAGGGAAAATATGGATGGAAACATTTCTGATGGGTGTTTGGGAGACCTGCTCCTCCCCGTTGCCCTGACTTCTCACTTCTTGCTTCTCCTTCCTCTTCCCCTTGGAGACAGGGAGTGGGGTGGATGTGGATTGGCCAGGAGCATTAAAATGGAAGATTTCCTGGACAGGAAGGAAACATCAGGAGGATGAAGGTCTCCTTTGCTTTCTCAGGATGACTGGCTGGACTCCACAGAGCTCTAGAGATCTTTGGGGTCTGCTTTATGGGGAAAGTGCTGCTTCTCTTCCTCAGCTATAGCCGGTCCAACGCAGATTGCTACCATCTGACTTCCAGTACCATGAATCCCATTCTAAGCACAAAGGCAAGGATCCAGCAAGACATCATCGTGTACTTGAGTTAATAGAAAACATCATTGTAGCACTATCCTGGTGTTTGAGACATTATTCATCACAGATGGGGTCATGATATTGGCATATCATTAGGTTAGTTAATCTCAATAGTTCACTCTGCCAGAAGCCTTAATTTAACTCTTAAGTTAACCCTTGAGTTCACTCTTCTACAGAACCCATCTACTGTAGCCCACTATCCATGGAATTTCCCAGGCAAAAATACTGGAGTGAGTTGTCATTCCCTTCTCCAGGTGATCTTCCCAACCCAAGGATTGAACCCAGGTCTCCTGCACTGGAGGCAGATGCTTTACTGTCTGGGCCAACTGGGAAGCCCCTAAGTTAACCATCTCTGATTTATTCTGCAGGATCTAGAAGTGAACAATTGACACTCCAGATTCCTCTCATTGTATTTGGTGTCCCAGATTCAACCCAGTTGGTCTGAAGCATAAACTCTGCAAAGAAGCTACCCTTCCACTGGAATCACCTTTGGTTTTGATGGTGTATCACATTGTATTCTTTGCTAACATCTGGTAGGAATAAATTTCTTTTAAATTTCCCAGCTTCAGCAGCAAGCAAATATAAAATGTATTCCAGAGCAGGCAGAAAGCCATCATCAAGATTTCCAGAAGCTACTCCCATTGCTGCTAGACCATCTTGAAGTCCTCCCCCGTGACATGTGGAGTCCTCCACCGTGAGATGTGAAGACATGCTAACTTTTAGTTAAAATTTTTAGACTGGGTCTTCTATTTTGCTTTTCTCCTTTGCTGATCAAGTAAACTCTCTGCTTAGCATTTCTTACTGAATCTGAATTGTGGCATTTTGGTTACCTCTTTTCATTCATTCTTTGTGTTATGTTTTAACATTTTCTTTTCTAGCATTTTCAAACTAAAATCCTATTTCAGAACTAAAAGTTGACTAACTTTTGATGTTTATAGTTTTTCTATGAAAAATAATATTTTTAA
The DNA here is from genome assembly GCF_019320065.1 of Cervus canadensis. Classification (NCBI taxonomy): domain Eukaryota; kingdom Metazoa; phylum Chordata; class Mammalia; order Artiodactyla; family Cervidae; genus Cervus; species Cervus canadensis. The sequence continues at coordinate 27,122,217 of NC_057418.1, forward strand.
TCTATAGAAAGCCTGAAAAACCTTGAGAGAGTGGAAGAGAGAAGAAAAATCTGCATTTCTTAACCGCTATTAACATTTCTGGGTATTTGTTTTGAGCTTTCCTCTGAAAGTTATATTATTTAAAATATTTTTCTCTAACAGTGCTGTGTAGAGATTTGTATTACAAAAGTAGAGCAAAATGTGTCAAATTTACTATTTCTTAAGTGGTCCTCCAGATCTGTGATCATTCTGCCCTCTTCTGCATTCGTTACATATGCATCTAACAAAGACCCATGTAAAAAAGGAACACTGAAAAAAATAGGAAATAACATTCAAAGTTTATGTATGGCTAGAGGTTTTCATCATGTTTGTTTGTTAGTTTGTTATTTTCTGGCCCAGGATGGAGGGTGTTCTTAGTTGTCTATTTCTTTAAATAGGCCAAGGAGATGAAATTAGAGCTGAGTAATATCTGAAATTCTAAGTGATCTGAATTTCTTATAAAAATTTTAATTTGAAAAATACATGCACATTACCCAATAATCAAAACCACAAAGAAACATCTATATCTATTTATCTATCTATACATGCAGTAAAACAAATTCTAAAATGAATACCATCTATCGTCCATCTACTCAGAAACAATCAATGTCATACCTTCAATATATTTATGTGTTCAATCCATAAATATTTATTGAAATGTGTACTTTATGCCAGACTATCTTCTAGGTTTGGTGGTAAATAAGAGAAACATTCTCTCTCACAAGGAACTTACAGTCTGATGGAGAGAAATAGACTTGAAACAGAAAACAAATTATGAGCAAAATAATTTTACCTTGTAGTTAGGTAGCTGTGAAGATAATAAGCAGGGTATACAAAATAAGAGGATTTCTGTTTATCTATCTATCTATCTATATCTGGGAGAATTTTCTGTTTCATAACTACTTTGAAATTCTTGTTCTTCCATTTAGGAAATTATGTTCCTTTCTTTGGGGAGAAGTAGAGTCAGTTTCAGAAATCTTACACTTGATGGGTGATGTCAATCAAAGCAGTTCTCATCTTCACTCCTTGTCTGTCCAGAAGGGACACAAGGTCATTTTCTCTTAATCTCCGACCCACAGAGGGATTTGAGGGTTCCATATACCTCCTAAAATAGTGTGCAAATTTTTATACTTGCAGTGTCTAGGGGTGTGGTCTAGACGTCTTTCTAATCTAACATTCTATGCACCATTGCCGCAGGAACATCCTGACAATATCAGGATGCATCAATATTTATTCTAACATCACATCTGGTACATTTGGATCAGCTCAGGTTTGGAGCAGTGTTTTAGAGTTCTAGTAAATTTTGTTCCCAGTTCTCTTGGAAATCTGCAGCTCTCCTCTGTGGTGGGGTCTTCCAATCTCTGCAGATTTTTATTTCTGCTTTTGCACGATGGCTTTTCTTCTGTAGTTGCTGTGTGTATGAATCAAGAATCACATACACACAAAATCTAACTTCTGATGAATTCAAAAAAGCAGGACTAAAAATGGCTGCACAATCATATGCTGTGGTCTAGAATATAATAATTTTAATTACTGATCACAAACCAAATGAAGTATGTGTGTGTTGAAAGCTACGAAAATGAGAAGCAGCTGCCTTAAATCCTTACACGAACAGAGTTTGTGTAAACAAACAAACAAACAAACAAGCAAGCAATGATGAAAGTGGCCTTGTTTTCGGGGCACTGCTGCAGACCATTTGAATTCCTTTATGTACACTTTTTTTTTTTATTCTGAAAAATAAATGAAATCATCTCCTTGTAATTCATTCTTCCCAATGGAAAATGCACTCTATGGTAACTGTACTTACGTATGCAGAATTTTATACCTCATTGACATTCTCAAAATGAGATCTCCAGCAGGAAAACTCTCCAATACATGACAAGGAATTTTAAAGTACCTTCCTACTGACAAGTCTTACATACTGAAACCAAGACTGTGTGCAAAGAAAAAGAGTTTGTGTTTCTTCTCTGGCACGTCATGCATGCCCACTCATTTGTTTTTCTAATAGTGAGTGTTGGCATCAAGTCCACTTTCCTCAAATTAAAAAGAAGAGAGTTCCAGATTTTAGATTAAGGAAACTCATTGGTGCATGGAATAGTGACGAGGAAGAAAAGCCTTATGATCTTAAGCTGGAAGCCTGCTGACTAGTTAGACACTCTATCCCATTATGTTAGTAACTATTATTCCGTGCATGGACAGGCAAAGTCATCCTGTAATCTATGTGCATATCAAAATCCTGTATGTTGACTCACATTTAAAATCCACTTTAAATACTCACTTGCCCAAGCTTAGTGAGGGCAGGTATCTGGTCTAGCTTGTTGACTATTGAGTTTCAAGTATTAGCACAGTGCCTGGCACCTACAGAAAACTTACAAGTACTTATTTGAATGAATAAATAAATGAATGGATAAATAAATAAAATAAATAATAAAGATCATTGCTGTTATTTAGTCACTAAGTTGTGCCTGACTCCTCTGTGACCTAAGGAACTGCGGCCCACCAGACTCCTCTGTCCATGGGATTTCTCGGGCAAGAATATTGGAATGGGTTGCCATTTCGTTCTCCAGGGGATCTTCCCAAACCAAGATACAAACCTGCATATCCTTCTTTGACAGGCTGATTCTTTACCATTGAGTCACTAGGAAAGTCTATGCCCAAATAATAAAGACATAGGAGATACTTCCAGGTAAGACTTTCAATGACTTCTTCATTTTCTGTATTATATGAATGTGTATTTTTATAATATCAAGTTCTTGAAACTCACTTATGCACTTCAGTAATTAGAGAACTCTTTTTTCTCACTTTAGTTTTGTTAATCAGTTCAGTCAGTACAATCACTCAGTCATGTCAGACTCTTTACAACCCCATGGACTGCAGCACACCAGGCTTCCCTGTCCATCACCAACTCCCAGAGCTTACTCAAGCTTATGTCCATCGAGTCGGTGATGCTATCCAACCATCTCATCCTCTGTAGTCCCCTTCTCCTCCCACCTTCAATCTTTCCCAGTATCAGGGTCTTTTCAAATGAGTCAGTTCTTTGCTTCAGGTGGCCAAAGTATTGGAATTTCAGCTTCATCATCAGTCCTTTCAATGAACACCCAGGACTGATTTCCTTTAGGATTGACTGGTTGGATCTCCTTGCAGTCCAAGGGACTCTCAAGAGTCTTCTCCAACACTACAGTTCAAAAGTATCAATTCTGTAGTGCTCAGCTTTCTTCTTAGTCCAACTCTTACATCCATACATGACTACTGGAAAAGCCATAACTTTGACTAGACAGACTTTTGTTGGCAATGTAATGTCTCTGTCTTTTAATATGCTGTCTAGGTTGGTCATAGCTTTTCTTCCAAGGAGCAAGTGTCTTTTAATTTCATGGCTGCAGTCACCATCTGCTGTGATTTTGGAACCCAAGAAAATAAAGTCTGTCACTGTTTCCATTGTTTCCCCATCTATTTCCCATGAAGTGATGGGACTGGATGCCATGATCTTAGTTTTCTGAATGTTGAGCTTTAAGCCAACTTTTTCACGCTCTGCTTTCAACTTCATCAAGAGGCTCTTTTGTTCTTCTTCACTTTCTGCCATAAGGGTGGTGTCATCTGCATGTCTGCAGTTATTGATATTTCTCCCAGCAATCTTGATTCCAGTTTGTGCTTCATCCAACCCAGCATTTCTCATGATATACTCTGCATATAAGTTAAATAAGCAAAGTGACAATATACAGCCTTGACATACTCTTTTCCCAATATGGAACCAGTCTGTTTTTCCATGTCCAGATCTAACTGTTGCTTCTTGACCTGCATACAGATTTCTCAAGAAGCAGGTCTGATGGTCTGGTATTCCCATCCCTTTAAGAATTTTCCACAGTTTGCTGTGATCCAGATAGTCAAAGTCTTTGGCATAGTCAATAAAGCAGAAGTAGGTATTTTTCTGGAACTCTCTTGCTTTTTCGTTGATCCAGCGGATGTTGGCAATTTGATCTCTGGTCCCCTGTCTTTTCTAAATCCAGCTTAAGCATCTGAAAGTTCTTGGTTCATGTTCTGTTGAAGACTGGCTTGGAGAATTTTGAGCAATAATTTGCTAACATGTGAGAAGAGTTCAATTGTGTGGTAGTTTGAACATTTTTGGCATTGCCTTTCTTTGGGATTGAAATGAAAACTGAGTTTTTCTAGTCCTGTGGCCAGTGCTGAGTTTTCCAAATTTGCTGGCATATTGAGTGCACCACTTTCACAGTATAATCTTTTAGGATTTGGAATAGCTCAACTGGAATCCCATCACCTATGCTAGCTTTGTTCATAGTGATGCTTCCTAAGGCCCACTTGACTTTGCATTCCAAGGTGTCTGGCTCTAGGTGAATAGTCACACCATCATGGTTATCTGGATCATGAAGATCATTTTTGTATAGTTCTTCTGTGTATTCTTGCCACCTCTTCTTAATATCTTCTGCTTCTGTTAGGTCCATACCATTTCTGTCCTTTATTGTGCCCATCTTTGCATCAAATGTTCCCTTGGTATCTAATTTTCTTGAAGAAATCTCTAGTCTTTCCCATTCTATTGTTTTCCTCTATTTCTTTTCACTGATCATTGAGAAAGGCTTTCTTATCTCTCCTTGCTATTCTTTGGAACTCTGCCTTCAGATGGGTGTATCTTTCCTTTTCTCCTTTGCCTTTCACTTCTCTTCTTTTCTCAGCTATTTGTAAGGCCTCCTCAGACAACCATTTTGCCTTTTTGCATTTGTTTTTCTTGGGGATGGTCTTGATCACTGCCTCCTGTACAATGTCACGAACCTTCACCATAGTTCTTCAGGTACTCTGTCTATCAGATCTAATCCCTTGAATATATTTGTCACTTTCACTGTATAATCACAAGGGATTTGATTTAGGTCATACCTGAATGGTATAGTGGTTTTCTTACTTTCTTCAATTTAAGTATTCATTTTTTACTTAGAAGAGGAATGACTGGGAAATGTTAAAGCTTCTAGCTGCTGACCATGCCTGACATCACAGGGTGGTGTTGGTAAGCAGAGTGCAGTCTGTACGATTATCCTGGAAGCTCTTAAACTATATTGCAGCATGATTTAAGGGTAGTTGAGGATTCCAGAATCAGGAAGGGACAAGGATCTGGGGAAACTTAACATTTTTCTGGAGCCGACCATCAGAAGCCAATGCATTTGTCCAAAGGAAGTTAGGGAGCTCAGGCTTGATTGGACAGGAATAGAAATCGGTGACATAAACTGGGGGTTGCAGCCAGAACGCCAGCAGTTAAAATTAAGCAGGTGATGGCAATGTGATTTAAGGCCCAGGGCTTGGAGAGGATGCTACAAAGTGAAGTCTGACTTGTCATCAATCCCAGAGCATTCATTTTGACCTGGCTGAGTATGACACAGTCTAGGGGCAGGCTTCCATTTAGGGAGGGGGCATATAGGTACCACGCAGAAATTTAAGATCTGTCTACATCAGCTCTGTGATGCTAGCCTAAGTCCAGATGGCACAGTTAATTTCCTATTTCATGTGGAGGGGCTGTGGGTTTCAACCTGCCTCCTGCTCAATTCTAGAAGGCTCAGGAACCAGGAATGGATCTCCTGCAGGGGAAGGGCACTGGGCACTGCAGCTGTGGTTTGAGAAAGGAAAGGACTGACAAAGTCAATCCATCAAGCAGTTAGCACTGAGCCTTTTCGTTTTAATTTTAAAAAAATTATTTTTGACCACATGGCAGGTAGGATCTTAGTTCCTTGACCAGGGATTGAACCTGTAGCCTCTGCAGTGGATGCACAGAGTCTTCACCACTGGACCAAAAGGGAAGCCCTCGTTGGGTCTTATTTCCCAGAATTCCCTTCCATTTGTGAAAAAACTCTAAATAGGTGTCAACTTGTCAATTTGCAGCCCAGTGCTATCCCTCCCACAAAAACTTGTTTCTCTTCCCAGTTTAGTACCAGGTAGGAGCTTCTCAAAGGAAAAAGACAAATAAATCTGGACTTCGAGAGGCTTTTTTCAAAATGATTATCTGCAAGAGGAAGAGAGGGACAATTGCAACAGGGTGAACACTGAGACCTAATGTGACCAATGGTCTGCAAGCATGTCAGAAGTTAAGCAAAAAGAGGCTGTTTTGTTGTTGTTTTATAGAGAGGCGTAGACAAAGCTAGAGAGAACTGAATGTGAGGAAGTGGGATAGATGAAAGGGTGGCATAACAGGATAGAAGATCAGAGAAGGTTTACCCCAAAGCCAGTTTGTTCTCAGTTGAGGTTAGGCTAAAGTTCAGTTACCTAGGGAAGGAGAGACATTTACCTAAAGTTTGGTCAATAAGTATTTTGTTTAGAATAAATAACAGTTCAGCTCATCGTTAGGTAAAGAAAGAATTTTGAGCATCCGTGTCTAACCTCTAGCTATCTGCTACATAGCTGCTACTTATCCTGACCTTCAGGAGTCCTTATGTCTCAGGTCTTTGCCGTTCTAGTTGCCCAAAGAAAAGGGGAAAAAGGATGGTTTTCCTGAAGTTACTGCTGAAAGGTTTATTTATTAGCTTACTCCCTAGGCACCTAGTCATCTAGACTAGCTGGTAAACTGCTGAACTTATGTGAATTTATAAAATGCCCTTTCTACTGCATACATTTTTCATCAGTGAAATCCACTTATTGGGTTAAATATATTGAGCGAATTAAAATTTTTCATACCATGAATACTACATTTCTGGATAATTGACTGCATGTCTTCTCGCTTCATGTGAGTACAAGGGCTTGACTCAGCCAAGGTCATAAAAATTATCCTTATAATGATCTGGCTGTGGATAAGAGAAAGGATGTGTTATATGTGTGTAAATGAAACCATCGAGAAGTCCAATAGTTCACTTTTTCCTGAATATATTTAAAAAATAAAGATCCATAGGGTGCCAGGCCATTGACCTGGGAGGCAAGAAGGGCTAGCTCTAATCCAAATATACTGTTCTGATTAAAAAAACACTTTTTTATTCATATAAAGTATTTATTAAGGTATTGGATTTTATAAACTGTTTGGTCCCAGAGTCTTTATTTTAAAAAGGTTATTCTGAATGCATTACCAAGTATCCTGTGGAATATTTCACATAAAAGGAAGCAGAAATGTATAACTGTAAACAGGCTAATTGTATGCAGATATAAATTATGAATGTTGGTCTTATGAAAAAGCATTGCTGACTTGCAGGGGTCTTACTCAGCAGCTCTGCGTCTTGTCTAAGGGGATATTTAGTATGGCTGTGATGTGCAGAATTTAAAACAAAACTTTAAATTCTGGAGAATAAAATATAGCCCAATTGTGCTAAGACCACACCGTTGGGAGAATGAGGTCTTTCATTTATTTTATTGCTGTTGACGTTGACGCTCATTGGCTCTGTTACGCCCCACATGCTCTTGTCTCCAGATGCTGTGCAAAAGCAGAGGTTTGCTAAGGGCGCTTTGCAGTTAAGTGATGCTTCTTGATGGTCCACTGCAGTAACCCTGTCTCCTGGCTTTCATTGCTCAAGTGGGCACGTGGACCTCACAAGTAAAGGTAAGAAAGGGAGACCTTTGGAGTCTCTGGTGACATAGGTTCCTCAAGCTTCTTTTTTCCCCCATTCACGAAACAAGTGCAGATATGAAACTTACGAAGCGCTCCAAGTTGAAAGGTGCAGATGGAAAGAACTATGACATGACTGTATCCCTTCTGGTGGATAATTTGCCAGAAAACCACCAATTTTTATCTAAGCTATACCAACAAATTTAACCTTGAATTAAAGACACTGCCCCATCCCATTCTAAAGCACTGAGAAAATATGGAAAATGAACAGCTTCATACCTGTAAAATAATTGGCCTAATATTTTGTGATAGATGACACAAAACACTGCAGAGGTTTATGTGGCCAGCATAAACCTTCAGCTGACACATAACGTAAATGCTTCACAGTAAATAATTGACGAGCGCAGACTGACTCTTCAGGCATCAACTACCTACTTGTTAGTCCAGGGGAAAAAGTTTGGACTGGAAATATGAGCAAAGAACTTTTATTCTTATTTTCAATCATGAGTAGTAAATTTGGTATTTAAAATCAATACGAGTTTCTAGGATACACAGAAGCAGAATACGTCAAAATAATTTTTAGTTTGGTCTAAAGAAATCAGCCTAGGTATTAACTCTCTGAAAGGAAAGAAGCATTGTATGGCAGAGTGTTCCCATGTGATAGGCTCAAAACCACAAAATTTACAGCTGCGCACTGGATCTGCTCTTTCCCCTGGGTCATATGTTTGTCAGGAAGTCACATCTCAAGAACTTGTTTTTCTCTGTGGCTCAGACTATAGACCAGATTATCTGGAAGATATTTGGGCTCCGTCTTTCAGTTTCGTAAACACTTGCTCTCTCTCCCTGTTGCTTCTCTTTACCCCACCCCATTTTAAGGGCTCCTCACAGTGAATCTCCCTTCTCAGCAACTTCAAATTCTCTTGTCTCGTGGCCCCATGGACTATGTAGCCTTCCAGGCTCCTCTGTCCATGGGACTTACCAGGCAAGAATACTCAAGTGGGTTGCCATTCCCTTCTCCAGGGGATCTTCCCACCCAGGGAATGAACATAGGTCTCCTGTCTTGCAGGTGGATTCTTTACTACTGATCTACCAGAGAAGCCAGTTCAAATCAACTTAGCTGGGATACAATGCCCAGGGCATGTTCAACCAATTTACTGGATTAAGCAATTTGAATAAACTAGTTTGTTTCAAAGAGTTAACAAAGAGTGCCTCTCTAAACCAACATATTGAATGTTTAGATTTCCTTTGGGAGCTTCAAAAATGTCCTTTGAGCTAGCACTGTGAGGTCATCTATTTGGTGAATATTCAATGAATGCTAATTGCAAGCCAAAACATTATGAAAATATTCTCTTAATAGACTAGCAACTTAGGCGCAAGCCCACTTTTAAGATGATAGAAAATTAGGACCTTCTTGGTGGTGGGAGACTAAGACTTCCAGTGGCTAAGACTTCATGCTCCCAATACAGGGAGCCAAGGTTCAATCCCTGGTTAGGGAACTAGATCCCATGTGCCCCAAAGAAAAGATCCCATGTGCTGCAACTAAGATCCAATGCAGACAAAATAGATACATGAATATTGTTTTAAAAGATAAACGATATTAGGGTCAGAGATTAAAGATTGGCTGCTGCCTCATGCTGCCATTTATCATTCTTCTTGGGTTTTGAGTTTACAAAGCACTCAGTTAAAGGGAGCCAGCAGATGATATGGTTAATTGAAGATGTGTGCACAGCCAAATTTCCTTCCAGTCTGGGGCCTGATAATCCAGTTTGATCATCTCTGTTGCCTTAGTTTTCCACATAATCATCAAAGAGACTCTTCCCTTAGGGCTGGGTAGACTTAGCTTTGTTAGAAGTTTTGGCAACTGTATGCTGCTATTCTGTTTGCAGCAAATAGAATGATTCCTCAAAGTGTTGTTATATATTAGGTTGTTGTTCTGTCGCGCTACATCATTCAGCTGCTCAGCTAAGTTGTTCAGTCCAACCCTTTGTGACCCTATGGACTGCAGCACGGCTCCTCTGTCCTTAATATATTCAGTTCAGTCGCTCAGTCGTGTCCGACTCCTTGCGACCCCATGAATCGCCGCACGCCAGGCCTCCCTGTCCATCACCAACTCCTGGAGTTTACTCAAACTCATGTCCATTGAGTCGGTGATGCCATCCAGCCATCTCATCCTCCGTCATCCCCTTCTCCTCCTGCCCCCAACCCCTCCCAGCATCAGGGTCTTTTCCAATGAGTCAGCTCTTCACATCAGCTGGCCAAAGGATTGGAGTTTCAGCTTCAGCATCAGTCCTTCCAATGAACACCCAGGACTGATCTCCTTTAGGATGGACTGGTTGGATCTCCTTGCAGTCCAAGGGACTCTCAAGAGTCTTCTCCAACACCACAGTTCAAAAGCAACAATTTTTTGGCGCTCAGCTTTCTTCACAGTCCAACTCTCACATCCATACATAACCACTGGAAAAACCATAGCCTTGACTAGACAGACCTTTGTTGACAAAGTAATGTCTCTGCTTTTTAATATGCTGTCTAAGTTGGTCATAACTTTCCTTCCAAGGAGTAGGCATCTTTTAATTTCATTGCTGCAATCACCATCTGCAGTGATTTTGGAGACCCTAAAAAATAAAGTCAGCCACTGTTTCCACTGTTTCCCCATCTATTTCCCATGAAGTGATGGGACCAGATGCCATGATCTTAGTTTTCTGAATGTTGAGCTTTAAGCCAACTTTTTCACTCTCCTCTTTCACTTAATATATTAGGTCCACATATTTAAAACTTTCAGTTCAGTTCAGTCATTGTCACATCTGACTCTTTGCGACCCCATGGACTGCAGCACGCCAGGTTTCCCTGTCCATCACCAACTTCCGGAGCTTGCTCAAACTCATGTCCATTGAGTCGGTGATGCCATCCAACCGTCTCATCCTCTGTCATCCCCTTCTCCTCCTGCCTTCAATCTTTCCCAGCATCAGAGTCTTCTTCTTTGCATCATTTAAAACTTTATGTCATAGTATTTATTCAGTACTCAACAGTTCAGGACTAACAAAGGTTCCTGAGAGTGTTGAAAGATGGAGTGACTTTTTGTTTAGCTGTCCAGGGCTATTTCCTCCACCCATCCTAACTGGTCCAGTAAGAGCCTCCCTAAAGTAAGCATTTCCTCTATTGGATAATAAGACTGATGAGTAAATGCTGAATTTTAAGACACAACTAAACCCCTACTTGGTTAGACAAATTATCTCAGCTCAGACAAGTGGGCTCATTTACTGTAATCCAAAGTTTAAAATATATTTTTTACTACTACTAAGATAGCTCTGTAAATATAACCAAAAATGCCTGTTAATAAAGATTATTGTATCTGAAAATTATTGCTATAATAACTAGAACTCAATAAAATTTCCAAGAAATTTGATGGCTTTTTCTCCCTGGAGAGAAATTATACATGTGTATAAAAACTTTTTGATGTTGTAAAATTACTCTAAGAGGATTCTGGAAGGCACTTCTAGTGGGGCACAAAAGAACTGAATTATCAAAGGGAACCCCAGAAAAGTGGGGGCAATTCAAATGAACTTGGAAAAACTAAATGACCTCATCTCTGACCTTTCCTCTACCTAGAGTCTGCAAATCAGCTGAAAGCAGGAGTCATTTCATGCTGAAACCTGGCCTTTGGTGGGCAACCATAAGAGCGTAGGGGACCTTTGATCCAGAAAAAGATGAAGAGCTGTTTCTGGCTATTGGAGGTGCTCAAATAATGCATACCTCCCTCAGGCAAGCAACAGCCCTGAACTCAAGGTTCCCTGGGTGCCGGTGAGAGCAGGCTCAGGTATGAGCTTAGACTACCAAGTGGCAAAGGAACTTTTATCAAAGCATCAGCCACAGCATTCTTATTCCTCATGTGACTGAGTTCCCAAATTGAGTTTGGACTAGAAGTTAGACTGTGTTTTATCATCAAAAAGATTAAATATGATAATTTGGGGATGAAGCCCATCCCATTTTTTTTTTTTCAGATATACTGTGCTTTTTGATTTCATCTTGAAAGAAGACTTGATTGCCCATATTTAGATGTCAAAACCACCTGATTCCATCATCCTCATTTGCAGAGTCAGGTTGACTCAAAATTTCAGATTCTAATAATGAATTATGAGCACTTGACCCACGCTTCAGCTCAGTTCAGTCGCTCAGCCGTGTCCAACTCTTTGCGACCCCATAAACCGCAGCGTGCCAGGCCTCCATGTCCATCACCAACTCCCAGAGTCCACCCAAACTCATGTCCATTGAGTCAGTGATGTCATCCAGCCATCTCATCCTCTGTCATCCCCTTCTCCTCCTGCCCTCAATCTTTCCCAGCATCAGGGTCTTTTCCAATGAGTCAGCTCTCCTCATCAGGTGGCCAAAGTATTGGAATTTCAGGTTCAACATCAGTCCTTCCAATGAACATCCAGGACTGATTTCCTTTAGGATGGACTGATTGGATCTCCTTGCAGTCCAGGGGACTCTCAAGAGTCTTCTCCAATACCACAGTTCAAAAGCATCCATTCTTTAGCGCTCAGCTTTCTTCACAGTCCAACTCTCACATCCATACATGACCACTGGAAAAACCATAGCCTTGACTAGACGGACCTTTGTTGACAAAGTTATGTCTCTGCTTTTTAATATGCTGTCTAAGTTGGTCATAACTTTCCTTCCAAGGAGTAAGTGTCTTTTCATTTCATTGCTGCAATCACCATCTGCAGTGATTTTGGAGCCCAGAAAAATAAAGTCAGCCACTGTTTCCCCGTCTATCTGCCATGAAGTGATGGGACTGGATGCCATGATCTTAGTTTTCTGAATGTTGAGCTTTAAGCCAACTTTCTCACTCTCCTCTTTCACTTTCCTCTTTTCACTTTTCACATGGACCACAGCCTTGTCTAACTCAATGAAACTAAGCCATGCCATATGGGGCCACCCAAGATGGATGGGTCATGGTGGAGAAGTCTGACACAGTCTGAAAGACTGATGTTGAAGCTGAAACTCCAATCCTTTGGCCAGCTGATGTGAAGAGCTGACTCATTGGAAAAGACCCTGATGCTGGGAAAGATTGAGGGCAGGAGGAGAAGGGGATGACAGAGGATGAGATGGCTGGATGGCATCATCGACTTGATGGACATGAGTTTGGGTGGACTCCGGGAGTTGGTGATGGACAGGGAGGCCTGGCGTGCTGCGGTTCATGGGGTCGCAAAGAGTCAGACACGACTGAGTGACTGAACTGAACTAAATATAGTTCCCTGTGTTATAGAGTAAACCTTTGGTGTGTATGTTTTCTGGATAGTAGTTTGTATCTGTTAAACCCATACTCCTAGTTTATCCCTTCTACCCTCCCTTTGGTAACTTTGTTTTCTATGCCTGTGAGTCTGTTTCAGTTTTGCATATAGATTTGTTTGTACTACTTTTCTGGATTCCATAACTAAGTGATATCATATATTTGTCTTCCTCTGTCTGACTGACTTAGCATGATCATCTCTAGGCCCAACCATGTTGCTACAAACGGCATTATTTCTTTCTATGTTATGGCTGTAGCTCAGACTACTCTTAATAGCTAACCATATTTGTTCTTAAACTAAGTCTCTCTGATATGTTTTCCCCACACCTTTATTGGCACAATTCTATTTGCTATTTTTTTTTTTTAGCTACAAAAGTGTTCACTAATCTTTACAGGAATATACCTAGAGTTCTTCATCCTCTAATAGTGTTGATACAAGGAGAAATCAGATGCTATGACTAGGAAATGTGACAGACTGCTGGACTTTCAACTCCAGATTCTACCAATGACAATTTCAAGATTAACACTCCTGTGTGTGCATGCCAAGTCCATTCAGTCATGCCTGACTCTTTGTGAAGCCATGGACCATAGACCATAGACCGCCAGGCTCCTCTGTCCATGGAGTTCTCTAGGCAAGAGTACTGGAGTGGGTTGCCATGCCCTTCTCTAGGGTATCTTTTTGATCCAAGGATTGAACCTGTGTCTCTTATATCTCCCACATTGTCAAGTGGGCTGTTTACCACTAGCGTCACCTAAGAAGCCCCAGTTAATGCTTTTACACCTCGTTATTCCAATCTCCACCACCTCTTCTTGAGAATGGGAACACAGGGGTGTGAAGAAAAATATAAACTCTACTTAGGATATTCTTTCTTTCACAATTAGCCAATTTTAGATAATGATAACTTTTAACCGTGTTATCAATAAACACAAAGAATTTAGTTGTGATTAGATCAAATACCAATCTACCCACGTGACTCCATGCTTCTGTACAAGTTTTTTCTCATCCCTTGATCTCTTCACTCTAATGTTATCATGTAAGCTTCTGTTTACTTTAGTCAGTCTAAAGCAAAGCCAACTTAAAAAGTGAACTGCAACAACGCTTTCTACTTACCTATTATTTTATAGTTTATAAAGCATTTGGAGAATGTTTACACCTTTATTGTCACCATAAGTTTGCAAAGTGGGTAAGATGAATGTTATTAGGCCCATTTTACAGATTAGAAAAAGCAGAGAGGTGAGTGATTTGTCCAAGGTCACAACGTGCAAACTGTGGGAAGAGTGTGCATGGGGTCCAGCATGCTGATAGAGGCAGTCACTCATAAACACGTGCATCTTCTTGGGCATTAAACTTACTCAGTTATGATTTGTTCCTTTCCCACTTCCTTCCTTCCTACCTCCATCTTTCCTTTCTTCTTTTCCTTCATTCTTTCCATCCTTCCTTTCTCTCAAAAAATATTAATGAGGACTTACAATGTCCCAGATACTCCTCTAAATATTGAAGGCATGATGAAGAATAGGAAGAAAAAAAAAACAGACTAGCCTAGGGTATACTGTGGAATCAAGCAGAGCTCTCAATCACACAACAAAAGTTAATTCCTTGTTCATGAAAATTTGATGAGGTTGGAGGGCCTCCTTCCTGTGACCAAGAAATCAGGAAAAGGTAGCATTCAAACAGTCACGATGGCAGGGGAAGATGGGGATAGAGGAGGCATCCTAACTCTTAACTATTTAATCCAGGAATGTCACCATCACTTCTGCTCAGAGTCCACTGGTCAGACTAGCCCTCTGTTCCTCACCTAATTGAAAGGGAGACTGGTGGGCACACTCTCTGCCACAGTCCTGTCCTCCTGGAACTTTTAGTTGGTGAGTGGGGGAGATGCAGATAATTAACAAATAAATAATTACAAGTTGCACAAACAGTGATCTGATACAAAAAAGAAAACAAACCTTAACAGATAATAATAGAGTCCAGATTAAAAACTGGGAGGTCAAGAAGGTCCTGTTTGGGACTGCAGCCTTGTGAGAGGGGATCAACGCAAACGTGCCTAGACTCCTGACCCATGGAAACTGTGATATTACACATTTGATTTGTTTTAAGCCACTAAGTTAGCGGTGATTTGTTATACAGCTATATAAAATGAATAAAGTATCAGTTTTCTTATAATCTATTAACAACCATTTTATATTATTTTTTTTATCATGGATTCTTTCACTTGACTTCCTCTATAGTATTGGTGCTAAAATTTGAATACATAATGAAGAATATTTTTTAAAATTATGTAAATATCCTTTCTTTATATGTGGTTTAAAATATTCTTTATTATATACTCAAATTTTAACACAAACACTAAAGAGGAAGTCAAATGAAAGAATTCATGATTAAAAAAAACTCAGGTAGAGAGTGGGACGAAATGAGAGAGAAGAGTGGAAACATACACGTTATTATATACAGAACAGATAGCCAGTGGAAAATTGCTATATGATGCAGGGAGCTCAACCCAGCGCTCTGTGGCAACCTGGAGGGGTGGGATGGGCAGGAGGTGGGAGGGAGGTTTAAGAGGGAGGGAGCATATGTATACCTATGGCTGATTCATGCTGATGTATGGCAGAAACCAATACAATATTGTAAAGCAATTATCCCCCAGTTTAAAAAAATTTTTTAAAAAATATGTAAAGTACAGAAAGTAAAATAATTCAAATAACTCCCAGTTTAAGAGACAGTCTTCACTAACCCCCATAGAGCCCCTAGAAGCATCTTGACAACTCCCCATCTGCCCAGAGTAAATAATATCTGGGATTTTTTGTCTCTCACTCCTTTGCTTGTCTTTGTAGATTTGCCACATACGTGTGCTTCCCTTAAACAAGATGCCGCTGTGTTTTGCACCCCTGTGCACTTGTATGGCAGAGAAGGCAATGGCAACCCACTCCAGTACTCTTGCCTGGAAAATCCCATGGACGGAGGAGCCTGGTGGGCTGCAGTCCATGGGATCGTTAAGAGTTGGACACGACTGAGCGACTTCACTTTCACTTTCACGCATTGGAGAAGGAAATGGCAACCCACTCCATTACTCTTGCCTGAAGAATCCCATGGACGGAGGAGCCTGGTGGGCTGCCATCTGTGGGGTCGCACAGAGTCAGACACGACTGAAGCGACTTAGCAGCAGCAGCAGCAGCAGCACTTGTATGGATGAAGCATACTGAAAGTGCTCCGAAAATTGCTTTCCAAGTTCCATATTATGTTTTGAACAAGAATATCACAGTGACATGTGTCACCTTAGTCCATTATTTTTTTCCATTGCTTGAGAGTATTTTCTTGTGCGTCAGTGGAAATTTGGGTTATTTGTTTCCAGGTTTTACTTTTCTATCATTATAAACTTTACCAGAATGTACCTTCTTGTCCATGTCTGCAAGTAGAAGAACTAGATCATAAGTTTTGCACATTTTCAGCTTTCCTAGAAAATGTCAAATTATTTCCTGAAGTGATTGTATCAAATGACACTCCAGCCTCTTGTTTGTGAGGTGGACAGCTATTCTGCTTTCTTGCTGAAATTTGTTACTGTTAAATGTCTAACTCTTGCCAACCGAGTGGGTGTGAAATGGTAACCCTTTGGTATCTATTTATTTATTTTTGGCAGTGCTGGGTCTTCATTACTGCACCAGGGCTTTCTCTAGTTGCGGAGAGTGGGAGCTGCTCTCTAGTTGCAGTGTGAGGGCTTCTTATTGCGGTGGTTTCTCTTGTTGCAGGGGCTTCCCTGGTCGCTCAGTTGGTAAAGAATCTGCCTGCAATGCAGGAGACCCCGGTTCGATTCCTGGGTTGGGACGGTCTGCTGGAGAAGGGATAGGCTACCCACTTCAGTATTCTTGGGCTTCTCTTGTGGCTCAGCTGGTAAAGAATCCACCTGCAGTGAGGGATACCTGGGTTTGATCCCTGGATTGGAAAGATGCCCTGGAGAAGGGTCTGCCCATTCCAGTATACTGGCCTGGAGAATTCCATGGATTGGATAGTCCATGGAGTCGCAAAGATTTGGACACAACTGAGCGACTTTCACTTTTACTCCTGTTGCGGAGCACCGGCCCTAAGAAGCAGGGCTCAGCAGTTGTGGTACACAGACAGTATGTGGAATCTCTCCAGACCAGGAATCAAACCCAGGTCTCCTGCACTGGCTGGCAGATTCTTAACTACTGGACCACCAGGGAAGTCCTAACCCTTTGGTTTTATTTGACATGTTCATGATACATAATGCTGTTGAGCATCTTTTCAAGTGCTTCTGGGCCGTTTGGGTTTCCTCTACTGTGAGGGCCTCCCTCAGTGACTGACTGAATCACTCAGGGTTCCAGAAGGAAGCAGATGGCACACCCATCCTGGGTGATTCAAGGAAAATTTAATGAAAGTCTGATTTACAAATATGTGGGCAGGACCCAAAAGCAGGTGACAGGGCTGGTACTAGGTACTCTATTAGGCCTGAAGGTGGGAAGGGAGGAATCGATCAGAGATAGGAAGGTGACCTTCTGTGGAGGGGGCGGGGCTCTGGTGGCCCAGGTGGAAAGAGGTGTGTGTGTGGCAGGGAGATAATCTCGCTGATCTGAGCCTCTTCCCTCTTTGCATCTCCTGCCAGGGCTGCTATGTTTGAGCCCCGCAGTGAGAATGGGAAGCAGGGAGCCTACTTCCACGGTCACACAAGCCCAGGGCAGGGACAAGAAAGTAGAGAAGGGCCCGAGAGAGGCAGCGTGGAAAGGCTCCAGTCACTATGCCATTTCCCTACTGAAGTGGTTGAGCTTGTCTCTGTGATTTGTAGGTGTTTCACATACACAGACGATTCTTTAGCCTCTGCTTGGCTTATTGTGTGAGGATCTCACTGCTTTACAAATACCCATTTCACATTTAGTGTGAAGTTTCTCTTTGGACCAGGTCAAAAATTCACCTTCCTGAATCCTCACATGACCTCTTTATTTCCTCAAAGCCCTTCCTCCCTTTTTTGAGATCCATATCAGATCGATGGTCCCCATGGAGTTCAGAGCTCACTAACCACTACTGCCCACCCCCATGTAACAAGAATTGCTATCAAGTCAGGACACCTCCATCCTATTCATACACAAATGACTTGTAAACCTAAATTCACACTGTATAATTCTACCTGCTTTATTTTATCTCATTTGATTCAAATCTTAGGCGTGGCTTCCTGTTGGAAACTGTGTGAATTCTTTCCTTAAACACAGTCCTCTCCTTTCCTGGCCTTGAGTCACCTACAGTCTTTATTAAAGTGGATATGGATTAAAGTCACATTCAAGCTTGGCTTATAATATGATATTGTACAGATTTCTTATCTTTTCCAAGATTCATCTTCTCATTAATATAAAAGCATTCATAGCTGTCTTGTAGGGCTATTGTTCATTAATTTCAAAAGATTTAAGCTTGGAGAGAATTAATTGAGATAACATGTGAAAACAGCCTAACAATAGAAACTCTATAGCTTCACAGAGCCAGCATCTAAAACATCTGATATGCTTTCCTGCTGCGTCTTAGGAATGTGAGACATTTACTCCTCAGCCCTCATCTGCCTAAAAGTGATACCGAGATTTGTTATTGTTTAAAGGCAAGAGAGCAAAGCCAGTCAAATGAAGATTCTGTGGCCAGATGGTCATTTTACCAGTCATTTGGCCTTGAAGAAATGATTTGTTCTCCACATTCCTTTTTCTCGTTCTGTCACCAGTAGGAAGACTCGGTCCACAGCCTTCTCCTGTCGTATAGGAGAGAGACCTCATACCCCACCGGACTTACCTGGAATTAGAGGAGAGATGTAACCCAAGAAAAGTTTAAACAAACAAAAAGCCTGCCTGCTTTCCAGCCCTAGGGTTTAGGAGAAGAAGTGAAAAACAGTGCAACACTTCAGATACACGGTGCTTGGGTTTCCTCTCAGAGCTCTGGCCCAGAGGGAAGGAGTCGGTTTAAATAGAATGTGCTCAGTCGTGACAGACTCTTTGTGACCCCAGCTCCTTAACCCATTAAATTTTCCAGGCAAGAATACTGGAGTGGGGTGCCAATGCCTACTTCAGGGGATCTTCCTGACCCAGGGATCAATCCCACGTCTCTTACATCTCCTGAATTGGCAGGTGGGTTCTTTACCACTAGCGCCACCTGGGAAGCCCAGATGGCCCAGGGTCTCACCCTTCTTCTCATCTGGATGCTGAGAGGAGGTTAAAGTGAGGGTTGCCAGCCCCAACGTGGATCAGAGTTGCAGAAATGCAGTTTCGTGTGTTCAGGCAAATGAAGGCACTTATGTTCAGCATCTCCTCATTGTCCCTTCTTCTGGGTGGGCCTGGACATGAGCCAGACGTGACGCTGAAAGTCTGACTGTGGAGCTTCTCCTTGGAGGTTGCCAGAGTCGAGAATCACATAGTGGCCGCTATTCAGGCTCCAGAACAGACCGCTCAGGCTGGGAGCGAATGGATGGCCAGATGGCCCTGAGCTGATCAGGAGTCACTTCAGCTTCATATTTAAACTCCCAATATCAGTCCAGAGAAGACAGAAGTCATGATTCCTGAGAAATCAATACTATTCTGTTGCCATGAGAGTGCAAAAGCTCTCTATACCCTCTACACTCAGAGTTTAGGGAGAGAAGGGTGAGGGACTGTTTCAAAATGGAAGAGCATTTCCTTAAAAAGAGTCTGCTGATATGAACATGATAGACTAGATTCAAACAGAATGGTCCCTCCACTTACCAGGGCATGGAAGCTCGTAAAAGAACAGCTACAAATAGGAGAAACATTTTATCTTTGTACAATCGTGGTGTAGTTTTATTTTAATCCCTATTCGGTAGACATTTAGTAAATGTTAATTTCCACATTTCTGTCTTTCTTCATGAACAAATTAAAAAAAAAATGTTGAACAGACCTGGCCTAAATGCAAAATGGTAGATTTTTTCTTAAGTGTAGATGACAAGCTCACCCTTAATATTTTTCACTTTTACCTCTTATTTTCAATTTGCTTCTCCTTTATCTTGTTACCTTATTTAGGCAGGAAACACAACGCAAAGTGGCTTAACCATCAGAAACAAAAATTTAATTTTTGGATTCTAGGGATTTATTTCAGATACAGTTGGATCTAGATGTATAGCATATACATGCTCGATATTTACTAATTCCGTCTTTTAGCTT
Source organism: Cervus canadensis (assembly GCF_019320065.1). NCBI lineage: Eukaryota > Metazoa > Chordata > Mammalia > Artiodactyla > Cervidae > Cervus > Cervus canadensis. Next base: position 27,142,202 of record NC_057418.1, read on the forward strand.
TACTTTAGTTCTAGGAGCCTCAGGCCCAGACTGGCTGTCTCCACATGGTGACCTCTAGCAGTTCTAGGTCAATCATATTCTATCAGCTTGAAGGCCAGTGGAAAAAATGTATTTTTATGCCAACAACTAAGAAACTGTCCTAGAAATGAGTTTTGTTGCATGTCTGGGGTCACTTGCCCACCCCTGACATGATCGCTCTGGTTAGTGGAATGGCAGGCCTTTGCTTGGCCAAGTCTGGGTCAGGGGTCCACCCCTAGAGGCAGGGGTCAAGGCAGCTTCATCTGAACTGCACGGATTAGAGATGACAGAGGATGGTTTCTGAAGGAAGATCAGTGTGCAGTTATTAGTAAAGGGGACTGGATGCTGACCAGGATGAATGTCCACCATTCACTTTCAACACTACTCTTCAGTCCATATCTCACTGTCTGTGATTCTGAAAGTTTTCCCACAGAAAGTTTCCACAAGAAGGTCCTCAAGGACCTTTCCCTCAGAAAGTTTTCCCCAGAAGGTCCCTCTCAGAAGATTCCTTCAAGTGTGTTTCTTTTTTTTCCAGAAGGTTGCCTATAGAAGGTTCCCCTCACAAGTTTCCCTCAGAAGGTTCAGAACCTCAGAAAGTTCTCCTTAGAAAGTTCCTCTTGGAAGCTTCCCCTCCAAAGATTCCTTCAGAAATTTCCCTTAGTAGTTTCCATCAGAAGTTTCCCTAAGATGTTTCGCCTGAAAGCTTCCCTATAGAAGTTTTCCCTTAGAAGATTCCCTTAGAAACTTCCCTTAGAAGGTTACTCTTGGACATTTCCTCTAGGAATGCTCCTCTCAGAAGGTTTCCCACAGAGGGACTCCCTTGAAAGTTTCCCCTCAGCAGTTGTACAGTGGTATCTGGCATTTCTTTACATAGTACGAAGTATAACATCAGGTCTGAAACCCTGAGCTTCTCATATTCTAGACTGTAGAAAGGTCGCTGTCCTCCTTGACTAAACATTCCATGGTAGAAGTGGTAAAGCAGAGCAGTGAGGTGCCAGGGAGCACCCCTTAGTCATCCAGGCCAGAAGAATGAACGATAGGCTGCCAACAGCAGATACCACAATCAGATCCTCCTTACCTCATGCTTTCTTCATCTAGGGCTGACCTCCTGGTATATGTACTTATTTCACCTTTTTTAGATGAAAAACATTCTTGGCTAAGGAGAAAGCCTAGTATTGAACAAATAAAGAAATATCAGCATGAAAGAAGCAAATCATGTGTTGAATCCATCTGCCTCCTTTTTATTGACATTATCATGTCTACCTGAGCAGTGGAGGCAGTCATTGGCTGGGCTGCTAAGAACATCTTTGTAAAATGTCTTTTTTACCCAATTAAAAAACCCAGCTCCCTTTTGGACTAAGGTTTCTGTGTTTATTTATGGGTTTTAATGGAGGCGTGTGGAATGAGTACTGAGTACATCAGAAATGATGAGGCCTGAGAACAAGACAGTGCAACCTGACCCCAGTCAGCACATCCCTGTAAGACTCAGCGTCCTCATTATGAAACATGCAAGTGGACTGGAAGATCTTGTAGGTCCCTCAGCAATAAAATTCTGTATTTCTGACACTATGGCACTCTTACCTTCTAGCTTTTCTGAGAAATCACTGTGAATCTGCTCTGGTGTCTGGACCACCTCTCAGTATTCTGCTCGAGTTGTGTGTGTCCGCTCTGGCCAGCAGTGCAGTGCAAGACCTACCACCAATGACTAAAGAATATGTGCATCCCATGGGTAGTTTCTCAAAGTTCAGTACCTGAAGCATTACAACTGCTCTCTGTGGTGTGAAACATCTCCTGATCTCTAGTCTCCATCTCCTCTTCCACTGTTACTCTACATCTCTGCTTCCTCTTCTACCATTACTTTACTTTCCACTTCAGAGTTCAACGTCATTTTCATCAAGTCTCACTTCTAATACCTCAAGTTGGTTAGTACTTATTTCAGCCTGCAAAAAAAATTCTTTTTCAGGTTTTCTTTCACACTGGCCCTCTTTGATCTTCAGCTTTTAACTTAATTAACTCGTTAACTAAGTCTAACCAATGTGGGACATTGGATGATCAAGATTTAGCTCACTTCTTTTCCACACATTATTATATGTTTTTAGATTTTTAGTATGATCTTTTTTACTTTAATGAGTAGCCTGTTATATGTGTTTTTACTCTCTGGTGAATCCTTTGTGCTGCCCTGCTACAGTGATTGGCTTATATCAGACAAAATAGTTTGTTATTAATGTAACTTTTTTTGTTTCTCTGTGAGTTGCTGGGGTGATTCACTGCTGGATAAAGTGCTACACCGGCAGACTTTTCTTTTATTTTATGGTGTGTTCTTCCTTCATGTTTGCTTTGGATGGCCTACAACATATTCATAGCATATAAATATTTGGCTACATTCCTTCCTGCCTCAAACATTGTCACCCAACATGACAGAATGACAGAGCTTGCCTGGGCTACTAAAAGCAGAGAAGCAATATTAGCATTAAGAGATAATATTATTATTTACTCAGCATCATCATTTGAAGATGCATGTGGTTGACACAGTAATCTCAAGGGTTTAAAGGCACAATGACAGAATATGCAATGTTTGTTAACAGACAAAGATAAATGATAATTTAGTGGTTGGAATGCAGGGTAGAACACAATTAATTTGGATTAGATGCACATTACCAAATTGAATACCTTTTATTTCTGCATAATGTTGGATCATGAATCAGATTTTTATTTATAACACTAGGCTATAGAAGTGATTGAAATTCTGAGTTGTTCTAAAATTACTATTAACAGAAGTACAACAGGTTTTCATATTTGAAAGAGAACTAGGTTACTTAAAGGTAACTATTTAATCATAGTTTTCAGAAATGTAGACAGTCAATGAATCTATTTTCATCTGGGGATCATGTTTGACAATGTCAGAGGGAGAAGCACCCTACATCATACTGGAACTATGACAATTCACTTTGTATATATGGATAAAGGAAGCTGAAATGGACTGTACACTGCCTAGCCAAAAGGAAAGCATATCAGAATTTACATGATTGTAGAAGACAGTTGGTAACAACTAGGTCTAACTTGGAAAGAGAAGATTTTGAAATATTCAGTGATAGTGATATCTGGCATAAGCCAGAAAGCAATAAAACTTTCCTCAGGCTTCCCAGGAGGGATGTTGCTGGTGGGCACTTGAGGATTTGAAGGCTATTCATGAACATGTTTAGCAAGTGAGTATTGTATCAAGTGTGAACCATCAGTTTAGAAAGAAGACTGGCCCATGGAGTTGATGTATCTGATCTCCAGTGGAACTGAGGGCCTTGAATTAAGTATGTTTTTATAAACTAAATATTTTAAGATTTTTTATGGAAAGTAATATTTATGTCCTTGTGACATATTTTTCTCTACTATTTTCACTTGATATATTCTATCATACTGGAATCTGAGAATATCTATTACTACTGAAATAGTATTTAAAGCAAATGTATATGGAACATCAAACAATTACCACCACTATCCTCCCTCCGTTATAATTATTGAAAGCATTTGCACATGATGAATTTCAAAGTGCAGTTCAAAGGGAGTGAAATGACTTCAAGGAACATGTTTTTAAAGGAATATCTGCAGAGACTAAAAAGAAATTAAGTGTATCCATTAAAGAAACCCCGCCCTTACACAAATAAAGGGATTTATATCATTGCAAAGGCTATAAATAGTATTGTTTACTAAAGGATCTTCTTCTTTGAAATTCTTTCTATTAAAAGAAATATATGAACCATAAAATAGGTTGGGGAATTATAAAAACATTTAAATTCATATTATAAATTTTTTTCTTATTATTTGACTACTAACTTTTTATTTTAAACATTTGGTTAATTTTAGTAATATGAAATTCCAGTAAGGTAAAATGTAGTTATAATAATAAGCATTTCTATTTTAGCATCTTTTATACTTTCTATAAAATTAATTTTATTAAATAATTTCCTGACTAGTTTAATATCTTGTTTAATGATCTCAAAATTCACTGTTTTATTGTTTTAGCAATTCTTTAGAGTCCAGGAAATTGTTCCTATTCACCCAATTTTTATAAGCAAGACCTCCAATATATAGTTTACCTGTGTTACAGCAATTTCTTAAGGATTTTGCTGTGAAGTAACTAGCATTTGATTTGGCCTATTGGTTATCATTTCTTCCACTAATCTTGTCTCATGATTGTTTATTCTTCCTTTCAGTGCTCCACTCCTTCACTCAAAGAATTAAAGTTTTCTTTACACGAACTTTCTTATGTTCAGTGAATCTGAGATAGTTCTAATACTCCCCAGATTCAATTATATTCTATAAATATTCAGTCTTTCTTTCCTTCTCTCTCTGAAACTTCTTAATTATCATGTGTTTAAAGCATTCAACTTCTCTCATCCACTTTATATTATAATCATGCTTCTCTGTCATTAAGACCTTTTCAACTCTCTTTTACATATGTAGTATCTTTTCTTTATAAGATACTATGCTTACATGTCATGGGGAAAGACAGAGCACAAAATGCTTTACCAAATATGAAAAAAGAAGTGAACAGGATGGTGGACACAAGGAAGGGAAAAAGATTTGAGTTTTTTGTTTTCTTAATACCTACAACCACCCATTTTGGACACAAATGATTATTCTCATATAATAGGTATTTTTGAAAGACTCAGAAAGGTAAAAGAGCTTGCTAAAGTCATTAAACTAACAAATGGCAGCATAGAGAAATAAAATTTTCTAAAATATGGTCTCCCTTGTCTCCTTCTTCAGTGCATCATCTTTTTCTGTGGACAGATAGATTTCACATCTCCTGGTCACCGATTCTTAAAAGCACATTGTAGCTCAATTACACTTAGCTCCAAAGGTCATATAATAGGCTGAAATTTGATTGCCTTTGAGGTAAGGTCAGATACCTTTCAAAGGACAAGCTGTATGCTGGGAGGATATCAAACAGTTATCATGTTTTGACCAGCTCTACGTGTAACCCTGAATTCCAAGGTAATTCTGACAGAAAATGTTGAAACACAGTCCTGATAGAAGCCCCTCCATATGCTTGATTTTATGTGAGAATGGCATGAAAAGTCCTACACTTCATAATTTAAGATTACTGGTAGGGAATTTCGGGTGTTTTAGATTTCAAGAGGCTACCAAAAAATGCTTGTGGCTCCTCTGAGACTGGCTTAGCACAAATTACCATCAGAAATTCCTTAATTATCTTCTTATATGTGAATCAAAATCCCCAAACATTAATAAATTTTGCCATATTGAAAGAACAAAATCTGCATGGTAAGAAAAATAATGTCAAAAGGCAAATGACAAACTATTAAAACCAATGCATTTCATATAAAAGCAAAGTATTAAATCTTTAATATGCAAATAGTGTTAGTCGCTCAGTCGTGTCTGACTCATTGCAACCCCATGGACTGTAGCCCACCAGGCTCCTCTGTCCCTGAGGTTCTCCAGGAAAAGAAACTGGGGTGGATTGCCATTCCCTTCTCCAGAAGATCTTCCCGACCCAGGGACTGAACCCAGGTCACCTGCATTGCAGGCAGATTCTTTACCATCTGAGCTACAGGGAAGACCCTGTAATACACAAATAGCTCCCATAAAAATGGGCAAGAACATGAACAGAGTTTACAGCAAAATGGATACAAATAGTCCTTATGCATATGGAAAGAGGTTCAACTTCAATGAGAAGAAGACAAAATTAAAACCACTTTGATCCCCTGGCTAGGGATATTTCAAGAATTTCAAATATGAAAGAGTACAAGCAGCAATAAATGCTGGAGAGGGTGTGGAGAAAAGAAAACCCTCTTACACTGTTGGTGGGAATGCAAACTTGTACAGCCATTATGGAGAACAGTGTGGCGATTCCTTAAAAAACTGGAAATAGAACTGCCATATGACCCAGCATATGGGTCCCACTCCTGGGCATACAAACCGAGGAAACCAGATCTGAAAGAGACACGGGCACCCCAATGTTCATCGCAGCACTGTTTATAACAGCCAGGACATGGAAGCAACCTAGATGCCCATCAGCAAACGAATGGATAAGGAAGCTGTGGTACATATACACCATGGAATATTACTCAGCCATTAAAAAGAATTCATTTGAATCAGTTCTAATGAGGTGGATGAAACTGGAGCCCATTATACAGTGAAGTAAGCCAGAAAGATAAACACCAATACATTATACTAACACATATATATGGAATTTAGAAAGATGGTAATGATAACCCTATATGTAAGACAGAAAAAGAGACACAGATGTACAGAACAGACTTTTGGACTCTATGGGAGAAGGCGAAGGTGGGATGATCTGAGAGAACAGCATCGAAACATGTGTATTATCAAGTGTGAAACAGATTGCCAGTCCAGGTTGGATGCATGAGACAAGTACTCGGGGCTGGTGAACTGGGAAGACCCAGAGGGATGGGAGATGGAGGGGGATCAGGATGGGGAACACATGTAAATCCATGGCTGATTCATGTCAATGTATGGCAAAAACCACTACAATATTGTAAAGTAATTAGCCTCCAACTAATAAAAATAAATGGAAAAAAAAAAAAAAGAAAGAGTAAGATATGTGCTAACACAAGTTTGTTGGATTTGGCGATTGGTTGTCACTGCCGACTTCAGTTGTAGCAGCTCCTAAGCTATGCTGGATGGAAAAACCTATAGGGTTAAACAGTGAGGGAAAAATGAAGATGTGAACAGAGTTGCAGCCTCTTCTTTGATGAATATGGCTGTGAAGAGAAGCAAGCACGGAGATAAAGGAGTGATTTTTTTTTTTTCCCTTTAAGATTAGAGAGATATGAATGTGTGTGTAGACCATGGTATAAGAAGTGGGAGAGAGAATTTCTGTTTTTGGTAATGGAAGTTAGGTTATTTGGATCAACCTCTATAAGGATTATAAAAGTTGAATTCAAAATTATATACTTAAAGAGCTAAGAAAACAGGGAAGAATTATGAGGCCAAAATCTGATATAAGATGGAAATCCAGAAGGTGATCATGACTTTTCCACTAAGGATATCCACTGGTTCTGGGAGATTGAGAGGCTGAGAAGCTGAGCAGGCTTTTACTACACTTTAACAACCAGGATGGCATAAAATACAGTCCAGGTACCACTGAAGTCCAGGATGCCTGGTAACTCCTGAGACTTAGGGTAGGGAACTATTAGGAGGAAGAGATGCTCAGTTAAATTGACCTCATTAGATGAAGTTATCCCAAATTGCTAATGCTCAAAACTACCTTCCAGAAATAAACTTAAATTTTCTCTGGAGGAAGGCAACATCATCCTAGGCCTTAAATTATTTCTATTAATTTACACAGAAAATGTCAAGCATTTAGTCAAAATAAGTAGACAATCAAGAAGATGTGATAATATGACAAAATTCAAGAGAAACAGACAAAGGAAAGCGATTAAATGAAATTCAGATAATGGCATAATCAGAAATAGGCTTTTAGATAACTATTCTCAATATTTTCAAGGAGATAATAGATAAGAATTATGGCAGAAGACTGGAAATTAAGAATAGAAATTTCAAAGCTGAAAAATACAATAATCACTGTTAAGATCTCAGTGAATGGCATTTTAGACACAGCTGAAGAAAAAATGAGTGAATTAGAAGATAGGTATGAAAAAACTTATCCAAAATGAAGCATGGAGAAATTAAGGATAAGAAATACAGAGAAAATACAAAAAAAAAAAAAAAAAAGCCATCTAATATATAAATAAAAGAGAGAATGACTTGGAAGCATAATTTAAGAATTTTCCAAAATTAACATAAGATAACAATCAAGTCATATAATTAAGAACTCTTACAAATCTTGAACAGAATAAATACAAAAAAAATACCACACTTACACAGATCAGAGTAAAAGACCAAAAAATTTCTTTGAAACAGCTAAAGGGAAGCTTAAAAAGAGTCAGACATGACTCTTAACTAAACAACAGCAGCAACATCAAAATAGACTTTAAGAAAAAGATCATTAGTAGAGACAAAGGGAGAACTAATAAGATAGTTAATTTACCAAGAAGTTATAGCAATCTCAGGTCTGGATGTACATGCAATGCCTGTATAAAAAAGTCACAAAATATAGAGAGTAAAAATTAACAGAATTAAAGGAGAAACAAAACAATTCCTCATCACAGGTGGAATTTTTTAACATGTCTGTTTGAGTAAATAGTAAAATAAGCATATAAAAAATATTCTAAACTGACAAATGCACTCTTTTCAAAAGCCAGAGAGAGCTGAAACCATATGAGAGTAGGAGAGACCATGACCCAGACACATGGAAATACTTGAATCTCCTTTACATGCCAGTTTTTCACATTTCCATGTTTTTCACTTTTCCTTCTCTATTACTTGAATGCCATACTCTTCTTCAACTGGTGAATTCTTACTGACGTTTAAAGTGTCAGTTTAAATATAATTTCCCTTGTTATTTCCCATTCTGGGTTTTTACGGAATCTGGATTATATTATGGCACATGTTGCTCTACAACAGAGGATTAATTTAGATCTTGCCCACACACTCTTTGAAGGAAGGCACTGTGGTTTACAGGTAGATACACATAGCACAGTTCTTGATATTTAACAGATACTCTCCAAGTGTTTATTGAATCATTTGTTAGATCACAAATGTCTCCCTTTTTTACATCTATTTTGACAGCAAACATCCCCTTCAAAAAATGTTTCATACATAGCCTTGTTTAAAGTATTTCAGACTATCAATGTATACCAACAACTAAGTTTACAGAATTTTTAGAAATATTTAGAAACATGGAAGTGCTATAGTCACTGAAGTATATGGGAAAACCCTGGGTATAAATTCCAAAGTTAAGGCCTGAAGACCAGTTTATATGGAAAGTGAAGGATGAATAATTAGAAAATTAGTTAACTGAAAGTTTCTATTATCAAGGGTTAATATTTAAGTAAGGCCTCCTCCTTTATGCAAAAAGCAATTAATTAGGATTGATGGTGCTTGAGATCTGAAACAGTGATGTGAAATGTGCCATAGTTTGCCAGCTGCCCTCTATGCAACTTGGTCTTTACAATTTCAGCCCATGGAGAGAAGAATTCTCCTTTCTGGTTGACTCATTCAGGAGGAGTATTCCAGGCCATAATTAGACCAGGCAGCAAATGAACAGTTTAGCTCTGAGAAGATGATGGTGGTTCTATCTTCTTTGGGAATATTCAATGGAAACAAAGCAAATAGAACAACACTTTCATTTTGATACACTACCTCATTTCTGATTATTAAGTGTTTGTGTGATTTTAAAAACATACTTTCTCCCCACTGTATCTCCTCACTATATCAGGTTGTAGTTTGTGCTCGATAAATATTTGACTGAATAAATGAGGAAATGGATTTCTCACTCTGAATTACTATTAATGATTTTGATTCTAAACCATGAAAATGGAAAGGTGTTTTCCAAACAAAACAAAACAAAAAAGTTATAATCTCTTTAAATGGAACATGAACTTTTGTTTCCAATTTTATTTTTAAACCCTTTTCATTTTATTTAGTCCTAATTTGGAACATGGCAAAGTTTCAAAGCCAAATCTTTACTCACCCCAAAGTAGCTGGCTTTTTATAATCTGATGATTTGGTACAACTTTTCTTTTTTCAGACGTCTGAGTCTTTCCATATCCTCTCCTTTCTCTAGAAGTTTCCTCAGCACAACTATTTCTTAATAGCCTGACACTTCTGTATCAATCATAGTCATAAATCTCCATTAAATTTTTATTCTTCTTTGTGAAGAGCTTGTCTTTCCTTCCTTGTCTATCATTAAAATTTTAAATATCCAAAGGAAGACTGGTTAATTTTTCAAAACTAAAAAAATCTAAGAAGTAGAAAAAATAGGCTTCAATTTGGGTTTATTTTCCTAAGACTTATGCCACTCAATCCCAATGACAAAATGAAAAGCTTTTTCACAACATATACTGTCCAGACACAAAGGTGTAATTTTTTAGTAAAATAAATAGAGAATTAATTTTCTTGATTGGTGTGTAAACATTAGTCTACATTTCTTTTTGTGCTGCTGGAGATACTCCAAGCTATTTGTCTTTTTAAGCTTTGCAAATGTAAAGTACATTAATGTAGGTTACCTTAGTCTATTACAAATTCACCTCACTATCTATTAACATATCTCAACTCTAACTCAATGACACTTCTACTTGTATTATTCAGTTTTCATTATCCCATAATCCAGGGCTCTCTCACGAGAGGGGATAAAACACAACTATTAGGTCCAAACTCAGGGATATCCATCATTTGGGATGTGGATTAGATCATCAAGTTATTTCGGCAGGCTAAAGCAACTGCCACTCAATCATGGCACGAAGTTCCCACCAGTGCACATTCTAGCTACAATCCGTGATTAAAATTTTCTGTATTTGTTTCCAATTGTCTCTAGCACCAGCTCAAATTAACTTTCCAAGGAATGTGCATCTGTAGTTAGTCAATAAACTGGCTGTCTATGTCTTCTCCTGTATATTTTCATCCAAATGAGGCTTTACAACACTCAATTTCCCCAGAGAGGGTTCATACTGAGCTGAAGACAAAATATTTCACTTTTTATCAACCTCAGGTCAAAACATCTGTCAAAATCAATTGTCTTTCTTCTAACCTTTCTCCTTATTATGGATTCCAGCAAGAAATATAGTAGATGAAGCCATGGAATAAACATGGTAGCCTAAAAAGTTTTAGAGTTTTAAAGCTATCTCAGTGTCAGGGCAAAAACCAATGGATTATGAGTTTGAGTTCCTGGGATTTATCAGGGCACTTCTTAAAGTGTCAAAAAGTTGGAAAAACCTAATTGTCTAGCAGTTGGGGATGAGTTAAATAGATCATAATGCATCCATTCACTGATGATAAAAGCTTATATTTATTGACTTGAAAAACAAATTAGAGAATATTTTGTTTGCTGTGTGTATATAAAAATTAAGGGAAATTATTAGTGGTGATTATTTCTAAGTTAGGCAATTTTAAGTAACTTTATTTTTTAATTTTATTTTTCTGCATTATTGGTTTTTATCTTTCATTAAAAATGAATGCACAGACTTCTGCTTCCAACCATGATGGAGTTGGAAAAATGGGGACCAGAATTACTCTCCCACTCCAAATAGCTGCAAAACTAAACAAAACATATAAAACAGTTGTTTCAGACATTGAACAACAGGCAGTTCAGGATAGTAATCCTTGAGAGGGGGAAATATGTGAAGTGAGTTTGGCCAAGTCTCAGCTGACTGCCTGGAGTGGATTTCTAGACTGAAGTACAGGGAAGCAGAACCCCAACTGAGACTAATATACATTTGAGTTGAGGAGACTTAAGTTGAGAATTTGGCTAGAAGTAGCAGAGTATCAAGACAAGAAGAGTCAGTGTCAGCACAGACAGCAAGCTCCAGAGGCCTACAGGATATTCCTCTGGAGTTTCCAGCTCAGTACTAGTAAACACACGTTGTCAGGAAAAAAATCACAAGCAAAGAGGAAAATCACACCAAGAGATGGAGATTGTTCTTGTTCTCAACAACCATAATGGGAAAATTTCATAATGAACAGATATTGATCTTAGTGGGCTTCCCAGGTGGCACAGTGGTAAAGAATCTACCTGTCAAGTAGGAGATACGTGTTCAATCCCTGGGTCAGGGAGATCCCCTGGAGAAGGGGATGGCAACCCACTCCAGTATTTTTGCTGGAGAATCCCATGGGCAGAGGAGACTGGTGGGCTACAGTCCATGGGTTGCAAAGAGTTGAACATGACTGATGGAACTAAACAACAATTTGTCTTAGTACTCAGAAGGTTATTGTCTCAATAGTGAGGCCAGATTAACCCCGTTTTAAATACTATGCTTGTCCTGCCTATCAAAATATAAAATAAATATTCAGAAAGATCGATCTGTTTCTAGGTAACCACATTCTAAAACAAAGCTCCAAAGTATTTAAAATAATTCAATATTCAGTAGAGTAAATCACGATGTCTAGCATCTCTGCAGAAATGACAAGGTTATCAAAGAAGCAGAAAAAATAAAAGATATATAATGAGGATAATACTCAATTATTAGAAAAGACACAGAAAGGAAAAACACGATAGGATTAGTTCAGTTCAGTCTCTCAGTCGTGTCTGACTCTTTGTGACCCCATGTACCACAGCATGCCAAGCTTCCCTGTTCATCACCAACTCCCAGAACTAGCTCAAACTCATGTCCATTGAATCGGTGATGACATCCAACCATATCATCCTCTGTCATCCCCTTCTCCTCCTGCCTGTAATCTTTCCCAGCATCAGGGTCTTTTCCAGTGAGTCAGTTCTTCACATCAGGTGGCCAAAGGTTTGGAGGTTCAGCTTCAGCATCAGTCCTTCCAATGAATATTCAGGACTAATTTCCTTTAGGATTGACTGGTTTGATCACCTTACAGCCCAAGAGACCCTCGAGAGTCTTCTTCAACACCACAGTTTAAAAGCATCAGGTCTTTGGCCCTCAGCCTTCTTTATGGTCCAACTCTCACATCCATACATGACTACTGGACTTTTGTCAGCAAAGTGATGTCTCTGCTTTTTAAAATGCTGTCTAGGTTTGTCATAGCTTTTCTTTCAAGGAACAAGCCTCTTTTAATATGGCTGCAGTCACCATCTGCAGTAATTTTGGAGCCCAAGAAAATAAAGTCTGTCATTGTTTCCATTGTTTCCCCATCTATTTGCCCTGAAGTGATGGGACCAGATACCTTGATCTTAGTTTTCTGAATGTTGAGCTGTAAGCCAGCTTTTTCATTCTCCTCTTTCATTTTCATGAGGATTGGTAGCTAAAGACAGTTTTAAAAATTGGAAATGTATTTGATAACATTCACAAAAATAGAGGAAAGCAAAGGTTAGGGAGAAATGTAAGATATAAAGAGGTCCAGATGGAACTTCTAGAGTAGAAAACACAATGTCTGAGATGAGAAAGGACTTTCCAGGTGGCACTAGTGGTGAAGAACCTGCCTTCCAATGCAGGAGACGTTAAGAGACATGGGTTTGATCCCTGGGTCAGGAAGACCCCTGGAGTAGGAAGTGGCAGCTCACTCCAGTATTATTGCCTAGAGAATCCCAAGGACAGAGGAGCCTGGCAGGCTACAGTCCGTGGAGTTACAAAGAGTTGGACACAACTGAAGCAACTTAGCATGCACACAATACATTGGATAAAGTTAACAACTACCAGCAGTGATAAAATGGAATCATTGAAGCTTTTCGTTTGAAAGGAGGCAGCAAAAAAACAAATAAATAAAACGGAACAAAGAATTGATAGAATAAGTAACAACTGTAGCAAAAATGGTGGATTAATACTCACAACATTCAAGGTGACTTTATACACCTCAATTAAAATGTGTGCTAACGTGCTTCAGTTGTGTGCGACTCTTTGCGACACTATGGACTGTAACCCACCAGGCTCATGTGTCCATGGGATTCTCCAGGCAAGAATACTAGAGTGGGTTGCCACGCCCTCCTCCAGGGGATCTTCCCCACCCAGGGATCAAACCCATGTCTCTTGTGTCTCTTGCATTGGCAGGCGGGTTCTTTACCACCAGCGCCACCTGGGAAGCCCAATTGAAAAATAGAGATTATCAGATTGGATTTTAAAAAGCATGCCTGTAAGACACCCATTTTTTTTCTTTTTTCTTTTTTCAGTGGGTTTTGTCATACATTGATATGAATCAGCCATAGATTTACACGTATTCCCCATCCCGATCCCCCCTCCCACCTCCCTCTCCACCTGTTTCCTCTGGGTCTTCCCAGTGCACCAGGCCCGAGCACTTAAGACACCCATTTTAATTATAAAGAAATAAATAAGTTAAAAGCAAATGTATAGCAGTTGATACAGCATACTAATTTTACCCAAAAAGAAAACAGCTAGATTAACTATATAAATATCAGGCAAAGTAAATTTCAGCGCAATGAGTACAATCAAAAGTAAAGAAGATCATTTCATGCTGACAAAGGTCATCAAAAAGATCAAAAGCAGCATGGAGTTCCATCCATCAGTCCTAGCTTTGAAAATGGAATGTAGCCATGTCAAGGAATGTCAAGGAATCTGGCAGGCAGATTGTAGTTCAGAGCAGCCTGAGACTCACAGTCAGTAAGGAAATGGGGACCTCACTCCTCATTACAGCTACATTCCTACATTACAACCTCAAGAACTGAATTATGCCACACTGGGGGAGTTTGTAGGAGGAAGCTGAATTCCAGATGAGGATGTAGGCTAGATGGCATCTTAATTTTGACTGTGAGAATCTGAGAAGTGAATCCAGTTTCACTGGCCTGGACTTCTGTTCTACAGGACTGTAAACTAATACCTCTGTGTTCTTCTAAGCCACTAAGTTTGTGAAAATTTGTTATGCTGCAGAAGAAAATTAGTAAGCTGACTGTTACACAAGCCTGCAGAGATGCAGGATAACTGGAACTCTCATACACTGCTGGTATAGTCTCCTGTATTGGCAGGCAGGTTCTTTACCACTAACTTGTATAACTACTAGTTTCTAAGTAGTTGTGCAAGCTTAGACAAGTAATATAAGACAAGTTTTAAGATACTGTTCTGTAAAAGTGTTTGGTAGGATGAGATGATATTTAAGGATCTTTCCTATGACTTTGCAAGAACATCAGCTACCTTTTGCTGTATGTTTATTAAATACCAAGCACTGTACTCAGCTTACATCTTGAGATGTAAATTTATGACTTTTCCAAGATTACAATGTAAATGGAGGATCCCGGATCAAATAGTTCTGCCTGACTCTGCAGTCTGTGCTTTTAGTCAATCTGCTCTCCATCTATAAATGTGATTGTTTGACCAGTGTTCCCTTTCTAGGAACCTTCCAAGCAGCTTCACTTTGATTTGTTCTGTTGTTGTTGAGTTGCTAAGTTGTGTTTGACTCTTTTGCAACCCCATGGACTGTAACTCGCCAAGCTACACCATCCGTGGGATTTCCCAGGCAAGAATACTGGAGTAGGTTGCCATTTCCTTCTGCAGGGGATCTTCCTGACCCAAGGGTCAAACCCACATCTCCTTTGCAGGTGGATTCTTTACCTCTGAGCCACCTGAGAAGCCTTGGTCTATTCTATTACCTATCATTTGACCTATCCAGTCCCCTCCTATTTGCCATCTTTTCTAAGAGTTTAACATCCAGTGTAGGTAATTTGTCATGTGATTTGTGGAATTTAGCAGCTCAGCTCTTATTAATGTTAATGTGAGTCATAGAGCAGAACTCTATCCATTGTTCTGATACAATTTCATCACTAACATAACAGCTCACAAATTACAAGAGTTTAATATAATTCTGAACCATACTCTTTATTTTTTATTATTGCCTTTTCACTCAAGAAGAAAAATGGAAGAAGAAAATCATCATATATAGGAGAATGCATAATTTCTCCCCTTATGAAACTTAACTTCACTTAAAAGAGGAGGTGATATATATCCCCAAAGAGACTTCTAGGAGGCGTCAGTGAGAAGCTTTCTCTGTCTTTTGCTTGTGTATATTTCTCAAGAGACAGCATATATGCATTATAGATAATCAAATGAGGAATACCATGCTAATTAATTAATTACTTGAGCTCATGAAAGAGAAGAAAATAGGCTCATCAGAAAATTTCACCACTGCAAATCAGCCCTGAACCCTCTTCCTGGCTTAAGTGGGCATATAGCTGCTGAATTTTTAAGAGCCTGGAGAGTGAGCTGATTAGCAATAATCTGCTTGGCTTTAGAGCAACACTCATTCTTTATTCACATCAGGGCTTACACTTTTTTCATATGGGCCCCAAATAAGGATTTCAGCAGGTCTGTAGAAGAATCTATTGCCAAACACATTCCACAGAAGCAACACAGGCTGTGAAATCAGTTAGGTCTGACTGTACCCCCTCTTTGCCCTTGCTTCCCACAGTCCTCCTGCCCATGTTTGGCCTTTCTTCTATCTTGCAAGATAAATCAGGAGCAGCCAACAAGGCGTGTCTCGCTCCCTTTGCTCCCTTCATTCTGAGCTGCTCCTGGAATGAGGAGTCCCAGGCATTTGCTGGCAAATGTCTCTGGTCTTGGTCAGTGCTGCACTTGCCCTGAGCTATCTCATATTAGGTACTCAAAGCAAGCCATGTTGGAAAGACTTTACAAAGAGAAAACACATTTCTTTTGATTTTATTATTTTTTAATGTTGGAAAGCATATTTTTCTTGACTTCTAAAAACAGCTTCATCAAGGTATAGTTGACATACAATAATGTACATTCTTTACACAGATACATAAAGTGTATGTATAGGAGGTTTTGATACTAATATGTATAGATGGTGACACTATCATCACAATTAAGATAATGAACATCTCTGTCATCTATAGCAACAAAACACATTTGTGACTTTATTTTTCCCTTTTACATCCTGATGGTAAAGCATCTGCCCACAATTCAGGATACCCAGGTTTGATCCCTGGATTGGGAAGATCCCCTGGAGAAGGAAATGGCAACCCACTCCATGGAAAATCCTATGGACAGAGGACCCGGGTAGTCTACAGTCCATAGGGTCACAAAGAGTTGGACACGACTGAGTGACTTCACTTTCTTTCTTTATATCCTGTTCCCAGCCCACCTTTTCAGTCTTGTCAGCTGTGAGATCAGACTCTTACCCTGGATATCTACAAGGCCAGCTTACCGCACAAACGTTTTGTTTGACTATTACATTGTATTCAATTTTATAGATCAGCTTTTAGTGTTAAAAATTGGCAGACTTTATGTAACAATCCAGATTTCCACTTTTTGCTTTTCAAAATTCAAGCTCTGGCAATTTTCTTTTTGGGTCTGTTGTTCAGATTGCAGACCCATGGTTGTATCCTCTCATATTCCTCTGTTCCCTCACTCCCCGTGAGGCTTGCTTTACATGTTGATATTGTTTGTTTGGCCTTTGAATTTACCGTTCCTTCCACTCAATTTGTCTCCTCTGTCTTAACACAGACAACCAACACTGGCTTATTTTTCAATCCAGCTCTCTTTTTAAAAGCATTTTGTGATTGCTGACTCTGTTCAAAAACTCTATAACTGCTTGGAAAATCAAGAAAGGAATAATATCTAGTCTGTCTCCCTGAGAATCCCACAATGCAGTGGGAGCAACTGAAAAATACATGAACATTTTGGGTAATGAAAACAGCTCAAATAAAAACTCAGAGATTGGGATGTCAGCCAGTGTATTCATAGAACAGTTAAATATACTACTCCTGCCTGAAGCACAGTTTTTGTGGAGCTGGGCATTAGGAAGTTACATATGACCATGTAGAAAGTTTAAATATCAAAACGGAGGAGTCTGGGTTTGTATTGCTAGAGGTAACGTGTTCAGCTTCTTAATTGTGTCCAACTCTTTGCAAACACACGGACTGTAGCCCACCAGGCTTCTCTGTCCATGGGATTCTCCAGGCAAGAATACTTCAGTGGGTTGCCATTTCCTTCTCCATATCTCCTGTGTCTTCTGCATTGACAGGGGGATTCTTTATAACTGAGCCACCTGGAAAGCCCATAGGGGACCATTAAATATTGTCAAGTAAGGACTCAAGTTGGTAAGGAATATTTGGACATCCACTGTGTGTCAGAGTATCAACTCAGCATTTACACACAGAATTTTAATGTTACTATACATTTTGACTCCTCAGGCAGATATTTGCTAAAGATAGTTTAAATCAGTAACAGGAAAGGAGAACAGGATGGCAGAGGATGAGATGGTTAGATAGCATCATAGACTCAATGGATATGAAGGTGAGCAAATTCCAGGAGATAGTGAAGGACAAGGAAGCTTGGTGTGCTGCAGTCCATGGGGTTGCAAAGAGTTGGACATGACTTAGCAACTGAACAATAACAACTAAAGACCCATGGAAAATGAGCCATCACTGCAACCCAGAAATTTCTGTCCCCAAGGATAATTTTGCAGCGTGTTTGGGATGTAGTGCTGAGCACATTTTATTTTTTGAACAAATTTTGTTACATGTGTTTTGATCTTGCATGAAAAGCAACTCTGACCTCGTAACCTCTGAACCACTGAAGATGTAGACTATGATACTTACTATTCCAGTGAATCGGGTTGTATTTAAAAGCCAAGCCTGTGAATCAGTAGATAGTGAGAGAAGCAGGGCTAAGACCCACAGGGTGACTGCATTTAGATTTTTTTCCTGTCTTCTTCACCACTCTGATGGATGATAATAATTTTCTTTTTCCCTGCAGATAATAAATTTATGCTTTCTTCTATCAGTGTGTAAATGTTTCCAGAGTATTTTTTTTCTCAGATAAGCCTTGATAAAATGATCCTTTGGAGGAAGGTAATAGCATGCTCTGCCCTGGCCCTTCAAGGTTGCACCTTTGGGACTGGGTTCTGCCCTACTCACAATACAAGGCAAAGATCAAACCTTGAGACTCTCTTACCAAGCTGAGCATTCCTCACATAGGCAGAGAGCCCAAGGTCATAGTCGATGACCAAGAGGGGAAGCCGATGACAGAATTCCTGCTGAGGGGGCTCTGGGGTGGGTCAGGAAGTCAAACAACGTAGCAGCCTGATGTCGCATGCAGGTCGAGATACTGGGCAGTCTGATTTGCCATTCTGCTTCTAGCAGGGAGTCAGCGAAGGAATCTTGACCAAGGTTCCGAAGAATCTTCCTGGGCCCAATCTCACCAAGAGCAGCCAGGCCAAGTCTTCGATGCTAACACTGTCCAGATGGACCTGCGCATGCTCATTTTGTCCTTGTGTTCTGTGACTGAGACGGGGATGTGTGAAGCTGGGGACAACAAAGGGATGGGAACTCAAGTATGACACTGCAGGAGGTTTAAATACCAGATCTGAGGGGTTTGGATTTTCATTGCGTATAGGTAGTAGGGAACCATTAAATACTGTAGAGTAAGGGTCCACCTCCCCCTACCTCTCACCCTGTGGATGTTTTTGGCACTAAGCTTTTTCACTTTGAATTAAAGGGCATTTTTTGACATAGTCTTAGATGGATGCCTATTAAGTAGGGGGTCAGTTTTAAGTCCTTGACTGGGTCATGTCACTGTGTGATGGTGCAGCGGTAGAGAACCAGGAGCAACAGCAGCAGACAAAGAATCAAGACATTTTGAGAAGATTTAAAGGGAGCTCTGCTCTCCCAACAGTTGCCCATCTCTGGTCCCTGCAACTGACAAGGAGAGTATCATGAGTTTGCAGTGGAGAGTTTCCTGCATGGATACGTTGGCGATCTCACTCTGCAGGAAAAAAATTTCAAGAAAAAACTGTTAGGGAGAACTCCTAGCAGGAAAAGTTAAAATACTTAGGAACATAATTTCATAGCTGAAGAAACTATGAGCTGAACCTGCTCACAATGATAATTTGAGGTTTAATTAATTAATGACTAAGGTACTTTGGAAACACAAAGGACTATATAAATGCTAAATATTATTAAATGTTAATAGCCATGTTCTCAAATAACACTGATATTAATTTAAATTCCTAAACCTTATTATCAGAACGAAATGCATGCTAATGAGGCTTTCCTAATAAATATTTTGTTTATGATGTATTTGGAGTGGTATTACTTATCTTGCTAGAGCAAGTATAAATTACCGCACATGGCAAACGGGTTGCTGCCTTTTCTTCATGATAATTAAAATGGAAATGTAGAGAAACATAATGAATACATTAGGCAAAAAAGTTATGTTAGAACCATCGAGCTTCACTTTATGACCCAGCCAGTGATTTCATTTCTTCTTCAAGTAGTGGTTTTGGTATCTTGTTTGTCCCCTTTCGCCTTCTTAGACTCTCCTAACAGAACTTGACGAAATGTATTCAAGTTTTAAAGAAATTGGATGAAGATCAAAATTCTCAAAGAATTTTCTGAAAGTCTCATGCCAGCCTTTGAGATCACTGCAGATATCCCAGCTGGTTTCCATCAAGCTTGGAGACTCCATGTTAATACTGCTTCTTGCCCAGCACAACAGACACATCACTATCATTGTTACACAGATGGGCGGTGGGCTCCCTTGTTTGGCATTTCATGTATTGACTGAGTTATAACACTAGAGCTTGCTTCTTGGGGCATTGACTTATTTCTGCTCTACATGCTTTTTTCAAACTGCTGTGGCCATTTCTGTAAAGGATATAGTTGGCTTAGCCAGAACTCTCTTGAAGTTTGGAAGTCTGAAATTATACACAATCTGGGAACACGGGAAACAGAAAGTTTTCGTTTAATCTTCTTCTTAGTAGTAGTGTGCTCTCCTATACATGCTTTATTTAATTCGATCCTCGTGAAAACTCTATAAAGCAGGTAATAATATTATCCCATTTTAAAAAAGCCTAGTATACACATTTATCTAGCGAGATAGCTCTCTAAGGAGTTTTAAAAGCTTAATTTTGAAAATAAATACATATTTACATTCTTTAGCTTTGGTTTAGAACTATTCACTTAGAATTTACAGTAATATAGCTTCATTATTGTATAAAGGCATTTTACAAATTAAGGATAGTAAACCTTCTCTGTTATTTTGGGGTGAATACTTTCCTAATTTTTCCTCTCAATTCTAAAATTTTCAAAATGTTAAAGTTAAAAAACATGTTTACTCATCTCTGATATTTTCCATAATGATCTCTTCATTGTTTCTGAATTTAGAAAGTCTTTTCCCAACCAAAGATCAGAAATTATTCACAAGTAAGTTTTTTTCCTAGCTCTTTAATGATTTGAAATTGCTTAAAGATTTTTTTTCTCTTGTTTTACATTTAACCCATTAACTTACCTGAATTTTATGATGATATATAATATATGGCCAAACTCCAAATAGATCTTATTTCTTCAGGGGATTAACCATTATTTCTAGACTTTTTGTAAAGCATGATTAGCACTTGGAGAAGAAATTGGGCCCAGCTGTGTACTAATAATTGTGTGAAGTATCTCTCTGCTGCATTTAACCAACACATTTCTGCAACACAGAATAGACCATACTCAAGCAAAGTCGCTCTAAATGACTGTCCAGCTTGGGATATTTTGCCTGAATCCTCAAGAGGGGCGGGACTATGTTCTCAAGTCATTAGCTCTAATGTCTGAATCCCTTGGGTGTGAACAGCAGAAACACCCAACAACCTTGGCTTTATTGACGTTCTCATCATTTTCTTTCAAAGGCCAAGATTTAAAGTCACATATAGAGACAGAGAGCTGGGGAAAGTCTCCAAACAGTATGTCAGCAATACATCCACCCAGGAGGGGCTGCAGGATAGGTGATCTTTTATGTCAAATGCCACTTTGTGAAGCCAGAATATTGGCTACAATCTAGTCATATAGAAAATGGACTTGTGTTGCCTAATTGATTTTTTCCCCAAACAGTGGCAATTTCCAAGTTTCTAGGTAATTGCTTGCTGTTGAACTTAAGCAGAAAAAATGCTGATTTCTGGAATTATTACTCAGAGGAGATGAAAAAGAAATTAATGTGCATTACATCGGGCAGCTAGTAACGTTGATATCAGCTAATATGCTCTGAAGCTCACTAGTGTAAGTATGTGTACTGCACATTTTATTGTATTTTCCCACTCAACCTTCACAATAAGTCTATAAAGTAGTGACTATTAACGCCTGAAACAATTTATCTTCATTTTACAGATAGCTACCTATGAATTGGAGGACTGGGGATTTGAACTTGATTCCAGACTCTATGCTGTCACTATACTGTCTATTTAAACTACATACAATAAGTAATTAATAAGATGCTAATAAATGAATAAGTTAACTATTGAGGAAGTATGTAAAATAACATTAGTTATACATTTTTAAAAGCCAGAAGATTACTATAATTACCATAGAAGAATTTACTCATTTAATACAATGTATAAAATCTGTTTCAACAAGTTTAAAAAGTAAAAACATTGTACTATTTAATAAAAATACATCTTTGGCTGATAGGATAATTGAATAAAGAATAAGTAAACTTCCCAGAATAGATCATGTGTAATTGTCATAGCTTAATAACATCACTTCTGAAGAAAATAATTCAATTCAATTGGCTCACTTATAGATTTTTTAAAATGTATGTTATGAAAAACTACAAGACAGTGAAGAAGCTGTGACTTATCCTGATGAACGGCCAGAAAAATTTAGCTCCTCAAAGCAGTTGGTCATTTTTGTGGGATTTTCTCTTATTACATTTATGTGCACATTAAAAGAAGCAAAGGATGCCTAAGAAAAATAAAACCCAAGACGTCTTCATGGAAGGGGATTATTTATAACCATTCAAATATAGGTGGAAAACAAATCAAAAAGTGGGTGACTTACAATTTTAAAGAAATACATAGAGTTCTACATAATATAAGTATTTTGGAGTTTTATTTGCAAAATATGATATGTAAGCAAATAATTAATAAATTACCTTTCACATAATCATGGAAAAATTATCCAAAGAAAAAGATGCAAAATTTTGACACAATGTCACTACAAGCTTTTAACTTCAAATATTTTAAAAGCATGTAGATTTCACCTTAGAAATATAACTTTAAAAACTAAAACATGAAAAAGGGGGAAAAGGAGTCATTATTTTATTCTTTATTATTTGTCTAAACTTATAAATGGAGATTTGTGGATCAAGGATTAGAAAATAAAGAATATAAATAAATGTGCTAAGGTCCCTAGCATGGTAGGTGATGATAGACAGAGATATAGATACAGGAAAAATATTAAAGATTGAAAACGTCATGATAAATAATGGCAGATAATCTCAAAAGGATGGTGATCAGTTAGCGATGCCACCATCTGACTATCAAGAAAGTAAGTCACAGCATCCTGATTGAAGTCTTTAAGCAGGGCATAAGCAAAGAGTTTTTCCATATTAGCCTAGTATATTTCTGCAAATACAGCTCATTGAAGAAGTCACAACACTTTAAAGAGGCTACATGGAAAGAAAGGTAAATAATGTGTCTAAGGCAATTGTCGTGTTTTAAAATCTTGGGCAGATTCTTCTTTGTGCTTTTTTCTGTATAGCCAAAAATGAATGTAGTGAAAATGTGCTTTTGGTAATTTATTTTTAAAAAACTATGCCCTTTCATATAAATGATTAGTCTTTTACTTCACTATAAAGAAAATTGCATAGGTGAACCCACAGATTAAAGTTTAAAAAATTCCTAACCCAAGTCTTTCTAATCAATTACATGTATTCTATTCACTCAAAAATTTCTGCTAAGAGGAGGTTCATAGTGTGCCAGATTCATTTGTCCTCTTGGGGCAGGAAGTCCCATAAGACAAAAATCCTGCTACTGAGGAATTCTGAGTTTACTCGAGGAGATAGACATAAAGTAATGAGAAAAGGGTAAATACAATATAAAGAAAGATGCAACATGGGAATTAATTGTAGCAAAAAATTGAAAAGGGTGTGGACAATTCCTTTTGGGTGGCTGAGGGAAGAATATGGAGTGGAGAGACTCTTAAGCTGGACAGAAATGAGGTGCTAGTCACCGGTGGACCAGGGGTGAGAGATTCCCAACAGCAGGAACATCACCCTGAACCCTGTAGGAGGAGGAAACAGCAGACATGGAAGAGAAATAAAAATAGGAGAGCAAGATACTGAAGCCATGCATTTAGGTGAAATCAGTCACAGAGGGTATTTGGGGCACTAAGGCCACAGAGCTAATGGAAATGTTGGGAACATGAGTTTGTAAGTTAAGTAAAGAGGAATAGCGAATATAGGAGACTGAAGAGCGATTTTCCAAGACGTAACATTTTTCAAAAATTTCTCTATGGCTTTAGATCAGGGATTAGACAACTGTGGACTATGGGCCAAATTCATCTTGTCAACTGTTAAGTTTAAAAAAAAAAGTTTTGTTGGAAGCCAGCCACGTTCTTTAAGTTCTTTCATTTACATATCGTCTATGGCACTTTCAGGCTGCAAGGGCAGAGCTGAGTAGTTGTGTAGTTGTGATAGAAACCGTGTGACCTACAAAGTCTCAAATATTTATAGCATTTTACAGAAAGCTTGCTGATTCCAACTTTAGACATGACACAATCACTATTTTTTCTTAAATATCAGCTGTACAGAGAGTGGAGGGGACAACTTTAAGATCTTATCTGTATCTGTTGATCTCTGCAACCATTAGGAGAACAGAACTCTGACGGCTGTACAATAAGGTCATCAATTCCATGGGAGGCTGGAAACAAAAACCGGGGAAAAAAAACAAAAGCACAAGATATTTTATCAAGATGGATGGTGACCTCACTAAATCAATGTCCCATTACATGGAGAATTAAACAGAGTCTTATCTTTGGTTGGGTGGCATTCACTCAATTTTGGGCAACTATACAAAAAGATGTTAAAACATGGAGGGTGCTATCAGAAGACACTGAATGTCTTCGGGAAGAGCAGAACAAGAGACTGAGAACATGTTTTAAATGCCTATCTGTAAAAATCAGAGAATTGAAAAATCTAGGTGTAAAGTTATATGTTATAGTTGTGTATATAGTTGTTAATATACGTGTGTGTAAAGGCACAAGAAACTGATGAGCAGATTGAAGGTGGTTGTTGTGTACAGGGGTTAGCAACCACCTTCAATCTCTAATCCGTTTCTTATCAGGTTGGCAGTTAAATGTTCCAGTAAGTTCTCCCAGTCATCTTCTCCACTGTGGTCCCAGGCTTCTATGTAATGCATTTTGACAATTAGGGACTAGAATTTTTTTTTTTTTTTAATCATGAATGTTGTTAGAAGAAACTATGATTTTTGCTTGTCACTGACAAAATACCTAAAATTTCCTGTTTAAAATATCTAAAAGTATTTGGAACACCATTTGTGAAACAAAATAATCTATCGTCTGGGAAAGGCTCAAAAAAACTCAAGAGAATTCAATGAGCTGGCCTTGGACTTTCAGCCCCTCCTTTCCCACATCTGCTATGAATATCTATGCTTGGAAGCTGGTGCTTATTGGTTGGGAAGAAGGAATACTAATAAATTCATTCTATTGAAAGCTTTATATAATCACATCATTTATCACACCATAAAGGAATAAGTAGAAGGTTTCTTACTATTTCTTCTTGACAAGGCTGGCTATAGAGTTTTTGAAATTCTGTGCAAAATGAAAATGCAGGGCGTCTTGTTCAAAATGTGGGAAAAATATCACTAATGGTACTGAAATATACTGCTTCTTCCTTTCTTCCATGATCTGTCTCTCCATTTATCATGGTGTTTTTCTTTGTTATTTACTGCTTTTCTAAATAAAGAAAAATTAAAATTTTAAATCATTATCATGTACTATTTATCTTTACTTTGTATATTACCAGTTTAACATGTAAAAATAAGTGCATTTAATTTGTAATCACCATTACAAAAATAGTTCATGCATATGTATTTTATTCTTATCAGAACAGTGAAAATTCTGCACAAAACTAAAGCAACTGGCTTCATTTTCACTTTTTCATATGTGCACATTCTAATAACATTCTGGTTTCAGCTCAATGGTGAATAAGGAAGGACTGAAAGGGAAGGGAGCTCTGGATTTGCACTATCTTTTCTTGTCTTCTGACATCTCCATATGCGGTTGGCTCATAGGAAATTAACATGTGTAATAAAGAATATGGTACGAGTTCCTGGGTCACTAGAGACAACCACCACCTTCTTTCTGCATTTGAAGCAATGGCTGGTGCACATGAGGGACCCTCGGGATGGTCGGCATCGCCACTCAGTCAAAGTCATCACTGCTGGCTGTCCTCCCATGGAGTCTCACACACCTCCCACTGATCGTGAATCCGCTGAAATTCTGTGCTCTGGGGGCCCTGAGTGTTCCATGTCAACAGCAGGTATATCTGTCATAGCATGTGTCTCCTGCTCATGCTTATGCTATATTATCCCATCAGACCTCACAAAACACAAGTTCCAAGGTACAGTTATGAAGAATTTTGGAACAGTGACATCACCTTAATCCACATGGGGTCCAAGTGAGGGCCCTCTGCAACTGTTCAGGACACGTGTCCCAAGAAACCAGCTGTGCTTCAGGTTTCAATTAGAATCCGACTCAGACCGGCCAGTGTCCTGTCATCTCCAGAGCCACCAGTAGCAGTTAGGAGCTGATGATACCTCGACTTCAGATCAGTTCTCAGCCCTTTGTTCCATGTCCGCCTTCTCCACGTCCTGCTCCAGCCAGCATGGGACACAACCTCCCAGGTCTCACAGCTGGCTCGCTGCTCAGTTCTGGCAGCTCTTTCAGAGATACCAAACAGTCCTTTCTAAATATGATCAGTTTCTTGCTCAAGTGGCTTTGATGAGGCTGAGACTGGCTATGATGATCACCCAGCTGTCAAGAATCAACTAGAGGATTTTGGTCGTTAGGCCATGAGTTCCTCCAAAGAGATCCAGCCCCATGACTGCCCCAGCAGCCAATCAGAGAAGGAGCCCACTGGGCACTTTGTCACTCCTGTCCCAGCTGGATCTCATTCTACCAGGACGTTGTGCTGCTCTTGTAAACCCACCCTTGCTCAGGCAGGCACAAGGATTCAGCACTCAGCACCTGTGAAAGTGGGTGCACCCCCCTCTGCTTTCTGGTTCCCTTGCCTTGTAGTGGGCTTCTCAGGTGGCCCTTCAGTTCATTCACTCAGTCGTTTCTGACTCTTTGTTACCCCATGGGCTGTAGCATGCCAGGCCTCACTGTCCATCACCAACTTTCAGAGTTTACTCAAACTTATGTCCCTTGAGTTGGTGATGTCATCCAATCATCTCATCCTCTGTTGTCCCTGTCTCCTCCTGCCTTCAATCTTTCCCAGCATCAGGATCTTTTCCAATGAGTCAGTTCTTTGCATCAGGTAGCCAAAGTATTGGAGTTTCAGCTTCAACATCAGTCCTTCCAATGAACATTCAGGACTGATTTCCTTTAGGTTTGACTGACTGGATCTCCAGGCAGTCCAAGGGACTCTCAAGAGTCTTCTCCTACACCACAGCTCAAAAGCATCAATTCTTCGGCGCTTAGCCTTCTTTATGGTCCAACTCTCACATTCATACATGACTACTGGGAAAACCTTAGCTTTGACTAGATGGACCTTTGTTGGCAAAGTAATGTCTCTGCTTTTTAATATGCTGTCTAGGTTGGTAATAACTTTTCTTCCAAGGAGCAAGCGTCTTTTAATTTCAAGGCTGCAGTAACCATTTGCAGTGATTTTGGTGGCCCTAGTGGTTGAGAAAGTGAAAGTGAAAGTCACTCGGTCATGTCTGACTCTCTGTGACCCCATTGACTTTAGCCCACCAGGCTCCTCTGTCCGTGGAATTCTCAAGGTCAGTATACTGGAGTGGGTAGTCATTCCCTTCTCCAAGTGATCTTCCCAACCCAGGGATCGAACCCAGGTTTCCCACATTGTAGGCTGATTCTTTACTGTCTGAGCCATCAGGGAAACCCACCTACCAATGCAGGAGACGTAAAAGACACCAGTTCAATTCCTGGGTTAGGAAGATCCCCTGGAGCCCTGGAGTGAAATAATGTGAGAGCATAGGTCCTGGAGTCTCCCACAAACAGCCACATGTGGTTCATTGTTTATTAGGTACATCACAGCCTTTGGGGCTTCCCTGATGGTTCAGTGGTAAAGAATTCACCTGCCAACGCAGAAGACACAGGAGATCTGCGTTCAATCTCTGGGTCGGAAAGATCTCCTGGAGGAGGAAATGGCAATCCACTCCCGTGTTCTTGCTTGAAAAATCCTATGCATAGAGGAGCCTTGTGGGCTACAGTCCATGGGGTCACAAAGAGCTGGAAACAATCGAACAGAGGCCTTGAACCCCCTCTGAGCTTATAACATCTTATCTCCTGGGTTCTAAGTATCTAGGATTTATCCACATATTCACTCTTATAGGGGACCAGAATGTGCCATCTCAAAATATGCCACTTTGGCATAAGGATTATTTTGAATTGGAGGCAAATGGAAATCAGTAGATGCAGATGTAACTGAGCAGGACCCTCTGGGGCCTTCCCCCATATCCTCTGCCTTATGGAGTACCTAGGTAATAGTACTTGATGCACATTTCCTGAATTGTTTGGCAGATGCACCTCCCCCATCAAATGGAAGATGTTAACTACTTAATGACCATGAGCACAAAGCCCCAGGCCTCTTGGAGCCTAAGAACTGATGTTAACTCCTGTGACACCACACTGCAACCTCACCATAATCCAATTAGAGCCTTGCGCTAGAGCTGATCATTTACCTGAGACCCCTGCCTCAATCACCTGTGTAAAAGTGCTTTGCAAAATCTTTCAAGGGCTTAATGCTTTTCCTTAAGAACCCAAGCCACCTTTCCTTGCATGATCCTGAAATAAACTTTTCTTTGCTCCAAACTCCAACATTTCAGTTTGTTTGGCCTTTCTGTGTGTTGGGTGCCGGAACACAGAGAGATGCCTTCCTGGAGCATCTTTCATCTGACTGAGAAGCAGAAACTTGTGAAAAATGGAGACTGCCATCAACCTCCTCTCTGGGGAAATTGTATGGCCACGTCAAGAATGCAAAAGAGAGCTGACACCGAGATGGACCTGCACAAACCAACCTTGCTCCCTTTGTTTCCCCCAGATTTACCATCTCAGTTTGCCATCCTTGGAAGCCTAGAGCTCTTTTCTTTTGTCTTGTCACTTCTCTACGAATTTATTATTTGGAAATTCTATATAATCCCAAGTCCTAACCGCCGCTTTGAGTTAGTCATCATGAGGTTTCCCCACATCAGATGATGTGTTCTACAAACATTAATAAACCTTCTTGTACTAACCTGTCATTTGTCAGTCTAATGTTGTAAGGCTCCAGCTGGAGAACCTAGGAAAACAGAAGAAAAATAACCCTTTTCTTCCCCTAAACTGGCTTCCAAATTGCCTAGCCTAGTGCCTTTCAATCCCTCCTCATGTGGGTGGGTGGGTGTGTATGTGTGTGGGTGTGTGTGTATGCGATTGCCAGAGCACAAAACAGGGTCTTCACTCTGAAACATCTCTGGAATGATCAAACACTTGTTCTGATAACCATAAATCCATCTTCCATGAGTCTCTACCTCAAGTCTTACACAGCATTCATCAACTCTGCAATTCACATGCTTTTCCCAGAAGATCCTCTTGTGATGGAGAAGAGAACTGAGGGCGATGCTAGAAGCAGCTGCCTGGTGAAACGGCTTTGAAGTCTCAGGTTTTAATCTTACAAATTCATGTGAATTTTGCATTCTATCCATAAATAATCCAAATTTGTTTTAATAGAGACCTGCTTTAATTAACCCTGTTAAAATTACTTTGACATTCCTTTCGAACTTCTCAGGAAAGTTGATCCTCAAGGTAGGTAATTACTCTGTGGCTTGACGTGTGTGCGTGCATGCTAAGTTGCTTCGGTCGTATCTGACTCTTAGCAACGCTATGGACTTGTAGCCCACCAGGCTTCTCTGTCCATGGGATTCTCCAGGTAAGAAAACTGGAATGGGTTGCCATGCCCTCCTCCAAGGGATCTTCCCGACCCAGGGATCGAACCCACATCTCCTACGTCTCCTGCATTGGCAGGCAGGTTTTTTACCGCAAGCACCACCTGGGAAGCCCCTTGGCTTGACATAGCACACCTCAAATTTGCGAACTGTGGATGCACTTAATGCATTCAATTTTTGATTTGTTTACCAAATATTAATTGAGCATTGACTTCATAAAGGTAACATGCTGGGCACTGAGGATGCTGGGGTGAGCAAACACAGATTCTTTCCCTGGCCTCCCAAAGCACAGGCTCTAGCATCATCCAAGGTGGGGGCCTGAGGCATGGCTAGGACTATTTCACTCTAGTCACAAAATATGGTACCATTTTGTATTTTCTATAACTGACACTCATACAAAGCAAGAAGTCAGGTCTTCTGAAACCACTTGTTCAGAGGTCTCTCCAATCCTTAGTATTGACCCTACCACTCTTCCAATAAAATATGTCTACATGGGTGTGGTTACGGGGTGGGGAGCAAGAGTGAAGAAAATAAAACATAGAACATTTATTGCTCCAACCAGAGATTCAATGTGGATTCATGAGTACAAATGAACTCCTTCTCTGGTCAGCTGAACTGAGTTTAATAGCTATGAAATAACTCAGTGCTGACAGACAGGACGAGCCAAATGACCTTGTTCCTTATATTCCATTTCTGGATTTTTATGAGACTTTTCCACCTCACTGGAGAGTCGTCTTAGTCAATCAATTTTACATATTTGGTTTGGATCACTTTCCATAGGTAGATTAAGATTCGAGTGTGCTTTTGTTTTTTTAACTGTATTAATTGCTTGATTGACTTCCATTTCAGAGAGGATCAGTGAAGTGCCTCCTGCTTGCATCTGTGCTTCTTTGAAAGCCGTTTCTCTGCCTTTTCCTTTTCATTGATTAACCCTGCACTTGCCATGCAAATTATACAAATTTTGCACTTTAGCAAGTAAATCACATTTATATTTGAATTCCATTAGAAATGTTCATGCATGATTGAACTTGTTTATGTTCCTCCTTTCTGATCAAATGTGTCATCTAAAATTTGTCCCTGACTCAATGGTCTAGCAAAGGAGCCTTATCCTTGCAAAATAATTTCTGAGTAATTTGAAATACTAAAAATCTGACTTAAAACTCAACATGGAAAAAACTAAGATCATGGCATCTGGCCCCATCACTTCGTGGTAAAATAGATGGGGAAAAAGTGGAAGCAGTGGCGGATTTCCTTTTCTTGGGCTCCAAAATCACTGAAGACGGTGACTCCAGCCACGAAATTAAAAGACACTTGCTCCTTGGAAGGAAAGTTATGACAAATCTAAAAGTGTATTAAAAAGCAGAGACATCACTTTGCTGACAGAAGTCCGTATAGTCGAAGACAAGGTTTTTCCAGTAGTCATGTATGGATGTGAGTGTTGAACCATAAAGAAGGCTGAGCACTGAAGAGCTGATGCTTTCGAAAACTGTGGTGCTAGAGAAGACTCTTGAGAGTCCTTTGGACTACATGAAGATCAAACCAGTCAATCCTAAAGGAAATCAACCCTGAATATTCGCTAGAAAGACTGATGCTGAAACTGAAATTCCAATACTTTGGCCACCTGATGCAAAGAGTGGACTCGTTGGAAAAAGACCCCAGTGCTGGGAAAGATTGAGGGCAGGAAGAGAAGAGGGCGACAGAGGATAAGATGATTGGATATCATCACCAACTCAGTGCACATGAGTTTGAGCAACCTCCAGGAGATAGTGAAGGATGAGGAAACCTGGCATACTGCCATCCAAGGGTCACAAAGAGTCGGACATGACTGAGTGACTGAACAACAAAAATTCAAAATAGGAAAAGAATGGGGGGAAGGTGTCAAAAAATTCACTTTTTTCATTGTAAGAGCAAATGAATTCTTAGAATTGATAAAGGTTTAATTAAGCATTTTGAAATGATCACCAGTAACCCAATGAGAAAGTAAAATATGCAAAAACCATTTGTATATTCCCAAACCTTGTAACTGAAGTAGTGATGTTAACACTTGAAAAATACATACCTTTGAAGGGCAAAGCAGAACAATCAAATAGTTTCAGATGGATTTGGATAATCAGTAGGTCCATGTTATCAATAAGATGTGGCCTCAGTCTTACGTCAAATAAAGTAATATTCTCTGGTATCTATGTGTGTGCACTTAGTTGCTCAGTTGTGTCAAACTCTTTGCTACCCCACGGACTGTAGCCTGCCAGGTTCCTCTGTCTATGGAGATTCTCCAGGCAAGAATACTGGAGTGAGTTGCCATGCCCTCCTCCAGGGGATCTTCCTACCCCAGGGATCAAACCCAGGTCTCCTACAATCTCCTGCAGACATCTCTCTTTACCATCTGAGCCGCTAGGGAAGCCCTTTTTAAGCAGATAACGAAGGATGAAATTAAGTGAAAATGGAAAAATTCTTTCTGGAGAATTATAAATGATGATATTGTATGAATAAACAAACTTTCATTTTGGTATAATATCACTATGTATGTTAAATATATTTTTAATATTCTAAAATAGCACATAACTAAGAATTAATTGATTTACCAAAGCAGTAAAATTTTTATTTTCTCTTACCAAAGAAATACAAATTACTTTGGAGATTCCTCCTTAAAATAATGACTGTTCACTTGAGAAGAAAAACAAAGAACATTAAAAACATAATTGGCATCAGATGATAATTTGAACTTTCTCTAACTGCAGTTACGTAAGGCTGAATGCTTATTATTTCTCACGTCCTACCTCTAATCTCCAATTCTCAACAAATGAATTCAACATGTGATATCTTAAAAATTACGCAAACTACCCTTTTCTTTTGTAGCACCTAGCTTTTCTGATCTGAAGCTGACATTTCAATACTTTGATGGCTACTCTGATCAAACTTTTAGTCCCCAAACACCTCCACATTTCTGCCCTCATGTATGGCTCATGTATTTCCAACTGCCTACAGAAGAGCCCCCAGGATCTATGCCTAACTATCCTTCAGTCTACCCTTCTACTTCTCAACACCAATACCAGCTTCTTTGTGAAGTTGTCCTTGAAAGTTTTTTCCCTCCCATCTTTGAAACACCATATTTGGAATATTCTGAAATGCAACATTAACAAAATATATAAACACATTGGCTTTGGAGTCAAGGGCTTCCCTAATAGCTCTGTTGGTAAAGAACTCGCCTGCAATGCAGGAGATCCCAGTTCGATCCCTGGGTCGGGAAGATCCACTGAATAAGGGACGGGCTACCGACTCCAGTATTCTTGGGCTTCCCTTTTGGGCTTCCCTCATGGCTCAGCTGGTAAAGAATATGCCTGTAATGCAGGAGACCTGGGTTCGATCCCTGGGTGGGTTGGGAAGGTACCCTGGAGAAGGGAACGGCTACCCACTCCAATATTCTGGCCTGGAGAATTCCATGGGCAGTGTAGTCCATGGGGTTGCAAATAGTCGGACAGGACTGAGTGACTTCCACTTTGGAGTCAAACTCAGATTTTCATTGTAGCTGAACACTGGCTGTATTTCCTTGGAAAACTACCTGACCTCTAAGGCTCCATGTTTTCATCTGTAGGATAGGAACAACAATACACCTCTTACTATGGTGAGGGTGAAATGGGATAACTTATGTGAAACTTCTGGTCCAGTATCAGTGCAACAGAAAGGACTCAAGATTTGTAGCTGTTATTACATTATTACTATGCCTCACATTTCATCTATGACAAATTATTTTAGTTGGGAGAGGACAAGTCTATTCCCTTAACTAGATGGTATGGTAAGCAAAGTCTTTTGCTTCTTTACTTTTATCCATCAAAATGTCTAATATAATGTTATGGCACTTAATAAAAATTTAAGTGATAATTTCTTCTGTGAGTACTTTAAATGGCTATTCAAAAAAAGAAAGAAAAAGAAAACAGAAACCCAGACATTATTTCTCACACGTGTGTTTGTGTGTGTGTGTGTGTGTGTGTGTGTGTGTGGCAACTTCTGTAATGGAAACTCAGCTACTTTTGCATTCCCATAGGAAAAATATCAATGCTTATAAAGATTGGTCATTTTCACCAATAAACAAAATAGAGTTAAAAGTGCCAATACTTTTAGATGATTACTGGTTAAAAATAGCTCAAAACAATGTTTCCTAATAATAAATCCTTAACAATTTAATCTAGTCAATGATATTTAGCTCAGTATCAAGTTTTCAAGCCTTTTTTAGCTTTAGAAAAATTATAATTTCTGAGTAACTAAAACTTGAGAAATAAAAGACATCTTGCTAGCATAATTTGTAAAGCATTTAGTGGTTAAAATAAGAAAAATTAGCCTTTGAGTGAAACTTAAAACACATTTGTCAAAAGCTAGCAGCCAAAACACAGGAAAGCAATTTATCCAAAATTAGATTGCTCTGAAATCCTAAGGTTAATGGAATCAAGAGAGGGAAAAGGTGGTGAGATAATTTGGCATCGTTAAAACCTTCAGTGTAGATGGGAAATAATCTAAGTTAACTATGTGAACATTAACTCCTGCCTTAAAATGCTCCAAACAATTGGGAGCTGTTAGAAGTAGAGTGTAGAGTGATTTTTGTATCTGTCATTTAGAAGGGTAATGTGAAGCCCATTGAAATACTTTTCTAGTAAAGGTGTTTTTAACTTACAAATAACTGGACTGAAAATCCAAGTCTACAAGAGAACATGAGTTAATCCTAATACGAATACAAGTCTAACTTGCAGAATTACTTGAAAAAAGTTAGTTTTTTTTATTTGAGTCCCTGAAATGTATCTCTGAGTACTATTTAAGACTTTAGGACTGACAGAAGGAAATGATAAAGAAATAAAACTATGGCGTTTGGCCATAAGTCAGTCTCATAAAAACTGCATCAGTTACTTATATTAATAGCATTTATCATTTTATTTATAATAATACATTCATTCATTCATTTGTTCATATTCAAATGTTTAAATGTGTGCTAAGAGTTAGTACTATTGCAGCAACTACAATAACAGCTAAATGGAATCATGAATTCTGCTTTCCTTACATGGAAATGAGTTTATAGATTAATGTTTATGTTCCCTTGGGATGTACTTAGTATTTAATATTTTTAAGTCAAATAATCCTGTTAGAGTATATTTTCTCCCCTGGAACTCCTAAGAAACTAGAAAAGTATAAATTAAATATACAAGTATCCAAAGATATAGCACTTCTATTTTTTGAAAAGAGTATTATTATTTGTTAGAGA
This sequence comes from Cervus canadensis, assembly GCF_019320065.1. NCBI lineage: Eukaryota > Metazoa > Chordata > Mammalia > Artiodactyla > Cervidae > Cervus > Cervus canadensis. Next base: position 27,176,874 of record NC_057418.1, read on the forward strand.
TCTTGTTCGGTCATTCATAAATGGTCACCTTTGTAAAGCGAGAAATAACCTTGTTTAAAAAACCACTGACATTGTTGTTCTGTTTTCACCTGCTGGTAATTGAAAATGTGTTTCTGTCAGTTCTAGCTAAGAGGGAATGTAATTCCATCTAAGATCTTGATCTTAAATTGGTAGCAAGAAAGCCAAAGAGGAAAAGCAAGAAGTCTTTACTTGTTCTTTGCACGAGTAATTTTGCACTGCCCTTTCTGATAATGTGAGTTATTATTCTTACTGACTCTTGGAAGGCAGCAATGTGCTTCTTTTTAATTTTTTTACAGCTCTCAGCTCTGTTTTACTCAATTGATATGGAAGTGGGTCTCTGCCTGGCTTTGGAACACACATTTGTAATGTTTATTTTAAAATAAAATCCAGATTGCTCTGTTAGAACAAGCATCTACACACAGTAAATAGCTAAATCCTTGCCACAGTCTTCTCAGGTTTGCTTTTTTTTCTGCAAGACCATAGATTGGTTCTAGAACACGCGTAACCTCACAACCTAAAGTATAACAATGATTACAGGGAATTAGTCTGCATCTCAAAATCATGGCTTCAGAATAACTCAGACTGTTACCAGCCTTGACTGGATAACTACCCGAATCTGATGTTTCAGAATGATCACACCCTGAAATGCTTATCTGTATTTCAAGGAACACAAACAGAATTTTAATTATACTCGTAACACTGCCTGAGGTAATCATATCACAGAAAATACTGAAGAGCTGTTCTGAAATTCCTTTTTTTTTTTCCTATTTGAGGGAATATAGAGGACAGCCAGAAATGAGTAAAATTCTTTCTCAACCATCAGAGAATTTGAAAAATAAACAAACTGATTTGGAAGAGAATATACTCTCTCATCGTTTAAGGAGTCACTTGGAATTGGGATGAATTTATGAGATCACATAAGTAAATCTTTGCACGAGAACAACAATCCTATCTTTATGATTCTGGGTAGAGGTCACCCTGACTCCGTTTAAACATTTCTAGAAACTGGGAGTTTCCTGTTTAGCAAAGCAGTACAATCCAACCCTTTAATAAAGAATTTTAAATGTTCAAGAGTTCCCTGCATGGAAGCAAAAAACTTCACCTCCCCTAGAACTTCTTTTTATTGTTCTTCATTCTGTCCTGTGGAGTTAACAGAGTAAATCTAATTAACTCCTGTTTCACACGACAGTCTTTCAAATATTTGAAGATACCTACCATGACCAGTGTTTGTAGTGCAGTGGTTCAACGCTGTTCATTTTATTTCTTTTTACTTCCTGCACATGGCCGGGATCCAGGCATGGGGTTACTGCCCACCTCCTTTGTCTTTTTAACCACAATGAAGGTGCCTTTTAAAAAGCTTACTCTTCTGTTGCCTTTGTATAAGCCCCTCACTAAATATCACGCTCACTTTAAGCCCTTCGACATATGATATTTTATATTTAAATATATACAGACTTTGATGTTCAAAGTGTGTAATCATGAGCCATATAAGCAATTGGACTTTTAAGGATGTGAAACAAGAACATTTATAGTGTAGGTTAAAAACTAGAATCTTAAATGCCATAGTTTGTTGACATTTAAAAATTGGTTCTTGTGGCGTACGGCTGTTGGAAATATAAATCTGAAGCTGAACTATCACATGTTCAACTTCTTCAAGGTAATATGATAAATAAGAAGCAGTGCTTATCTGCATACTCATTTATCTAGCTGTTAGTATAAGGAAGTCCGGTAGATATACGTGTAGGTGGATGTCAGATCTGCAGTATGTCATTCTCAAAAATGCAAATAAACGTATCGTATGTGTTTGGAAAGGTTTCTTGGTAAATTTATTTGCTGAAGCATTCTGACATCAACCTGACTAAATGAATCATCTGAGCCCACAGGTATTCTTCTGAAACCCGACAGCCCTCTGTGCTAAGGATCTAAGAGAAAAGAGGGCAGGCAGGGGAGGGGGATAGCAGTGGTTTGAACTGGGAAAGGTAAAGAGGAGACTTTCTAAATTTTAAATTGTGACAAGTGGGTGGGCATTCATCAAACTAATTGATGAATGCATCTCACTGTACATAAACCAGACTTTGGGAAATAAAATCTTAAAAACCAAATAAATATTAAAGGGAACTTTCTGAGACCACCTTAGAGGATCAGGACACGGCTTTGCTTTCCTCGCAAATGAATCTGCGTAAGTTGGTTTTTCAGAAGTTAATATCTGAAGACTGAAATACTCAAGATTGGAGGTGCCCCGGAAAGAGGAAACTTTAATTTATTAGAGCCCTTCCACACGTTCAGAGGATGAAACTTGATTTTGTGGCTGCAGTGGTGCATACATCCCATAAAGCTAGTCAGCCATTGGCTAATGTTCTGAAATCCCTAAAGCATCAGTTAGAGCCCAAGAAAGAGGCCCCATTTAACTGGGCATCTAAGATGCTTTACTGATAAAGCAGGACCAACAGCTCTGTCTGAAGCACTGCAGCATAGAATTCCCTGAAACTAATGGGATCACCATACTTTTATTAGCCTTTCTTACAAAGTGTCCATTTAATGAAGCTCTGGCTAGGAATTAACTTTTTTTCCCCCTTTGGTGCCCAAAGAACTTCTAACTAGTTAAGGTCACTCCCCTTAAAAGCATTTTCCTCACTACCCCTCAAATGCATCAACAGAGCAGAGATCTCAATTTCTTGCCTCAATAAAATGTTGCAAGTCCCAAATGGGAGAGCTTGATAAACAATGCATGAAGAACACAGAAAATATGCAGAACCCAGAGTTTCCTGGACCAACTGTAAATACAGTCTCATAAAGATTAATGATTAAAGAAAATGTTCAGTCAGATAAGACAGGAAGAGCCAAGGACAACAATTCTCTTCTATATAAAATTGCCACACACAAAAATCCTATGGATGGCACCTACATCTATAATTTTCTCTTTCTTAAGTGATACTTAAAAAATGGATTCAAAACATACTAATATTTAGTATTTTCAAAGTTACCTCCATCAGAATTTTAGAGACTAGAATGTTAATATTAATCTAGAATCATCACAAGAATATGGCTTGCAGTTAAATGTATTACTTTTAAGTGGCATCTGCCTTCACTGGGGATCCAAGGTTGAGGAAATTAAGAAATATCAATTATTGATCATTAAAGTATGGATTTAAATGCACAAAATAGAGGAGAAATATATGACAAGATATTTCAAAGATATTGTCTGTTTAGGAGATTAATGTACACAATCAATATTAAAATGATAATGAGATACATATAGGTGCTAAATAATCTGCTATAAAAAGTAGATGTAGAGGAGGTAAATTCTAAGAGAGGTGTCAGTAAGGATGAAGGAGACCATTTATCCAGATAGCTTTGGGGTTGCAATGAAGGGATGGGACTTCTCAGTGCTGAAGAATGGAGGGAGATGTGAATGTTTAAAAGATGAAATGTTGGAGGATCTTCAGTGCCATGGGTCTTAACTGATGTGAGAATTAACAGATAACTTGGGAGATTGCCAAGTAGGGAAGAAATAGGACGGCAGTTGATGGAGAAGGCAAAGCAGAGTAGAACAAGTCCTGCATTTAAATCCCAATATCTGGGTAGAGCTTGATGTTTGCACGTCAGCATCAAGCAAGGTGAATGAAGGATGTCAAAGACTATGTTGTTGTTCAGTCCGTAAGTCATGTCCGACTTTTCGCAATCCCATGGACTGCAGTACACCAGGCTTCCCTGTCCTTCACCATCTCCCAGAGCTTGCTCAAACTCATGTCCATTGAGTCGGTGATGCCACCCAACCATCTCATCCTCTGACGCCCCCTTCCCCTCTTGCCCTCAATCTTTCCCAGCATCAGAGTCTTTTCCAATGAGCTGGCTCTTTGCATCAGATGCCCAAAGTATAGGAGCTTCAGCTTTCATATCAGTCCTTTCAATGAGTATTCAGGGTTGTTTTCCTTTAGAATTGACTGATTTGATCTCCTTACAGTCCACGTGACTCTCGAGTCTTCTCTAGCACCACAGTTTGAAAGCATCAGTTCTTCAGTGGTCAGCTTTCTTTGTGGTCCCTCACATCCATACATGGCTACTGGCAAAACCATAGTTTTGACTAGACGGACCTTTGTCAGCAAAGTGATGTCTCTGCTTTTTAATTCTCTGTCTAGGTTTGTCATGGCTTTTCTTCTAAGGAGAAGGTATCTTTTAATTTCACAGCTGCAGTCACCATCCACAGTGATTTTGGAACCTAAAAAAAATAAAATCTGTCACTGCTTCCTCTTTTTCCCCATCTATTTACCATGAAGTGATGGGGATGAATGCCGTGATCTTAGTTTTTTGAATGTTGAGTTTTAAGCCAGTTTTTTCGCTCTTCTGTTTTACCCTCATCAAGAGAAGACTATGAATTACTAAGAATACATAAGGTGGTGATGTTTAATATCACTTTGGGAATAGTATTGTGCTTGCTTTTAGTTGCTCAGTCATGTCTCTTTGCTATACCGTGGACTGTAGACCACCAGTCTCCTCAGTCTGTATGGGATTTTTCAGGGAAGAATTCAGGAGTGGGATGCGATTTCCTTCTCCAGGGAACAGTGTTGGCAGGAATTAAATGGGTCCAGAGATAGTTGTGAATGAGGGAATGAGGAACTGGTCAAATTGATTCATGATTCAAGGTGGAACTGAAGACTTAAATATAGAAACTGAAATTATTTAATTCTGCATATTCCAACATCTGGTTTCTAGCTAATAAGGTAAGTATCATTCCTGCTTTATTAGTCTCAAAATATACTTTAGGTCATAAACTTGTAACTGCAGTAGCTGGTATTTTCTGTAAAAATCCCATTTGTCATAATTTGCTCAATTATTGTCTAGTGAAACATCACATAACTAACACTCCAAAAAGTTCACTGATGACAACTGTGACTATGTCTTACAAAAACATATATTCTAGCAATGTTCTTATAATTAAAAGTAGCTAAAAAGTGGTTTAGCCACCAAATAATGATTAGTTAATAATGCCCTAGTTTCATTATTTTCATTTGAGGAAGAGAAGTGAGAGACTTTTCAAATGGGAAGGCATGAAGCACATTCTAAGGCTTTTCTACTTGACCAGAAAAGAGAACGGAGATTATGATGAAAAATCCTTATAAAAAGAAAAAGAACATTTTTTCCCTGAAGGAAAACTAGCAAAGACTACTTAAAAAAGAAATTAGGGGAAAAAAAATAAAGTCTTCTTTCAAATCCACATAAACTGCAGCGAGGCTGATAGTTGTGAATATAATTTGATGGCCTCTGTATATTTGCACATGTGCTGTCAGTGGCAAAAAAAATCAGGTGTGTACATTTTTTTCTTTATTTCAGAGAACGCTATAAATTTAAGACTGGCAAAGTCTATCACATAAGCTCGCAATAGCAGTAAGTGATAAGAACATGAGAAAAGGAAGGCCTTCCTGTAAAAAGTGCCTTAGAAATTTCTCATTGCACAGAACTGATAAAAACCCAACATGCACAAGACGCCAAGAACGCCAAGGGCTGGAATGAGATTGCTCCCCAAACAGAAAGATATCTGGGGGAGTCAGCTTGTAACGAAGGATGCAGTAGGGTGAGCAAGCAGGATAACAGGAAAGTGTACTTAGTGGGAAAAAAGACACAGAGAGAACAAATATCTCAGAGCTTTCAGCAGCGGAGCCAGCTCCCAGAGCAATGCTGAGATGCAAACCAATTAGAAGGGTTCCTCGCTAAGGCTCAGCTTTTCTCTTCAAGGACATTTCCAATCATCTGCTCCATACTTCTTGGTGCTTATTTGTATGCCAACCACGTGAGTTGAATTGTGTCCCCCAAAAGATATGTTAAAGTTCTAACGGCTGGTAATTGGGAATGTAAGCTTATTTGGAAATAGTCTCTGATGATGTAATTAATATATAAGGAAAGATCAAGTCCTCCTGAAATAGGAAGGCCCTTAATCCAATATGACTGTGGTCTTCATAAGAAGAGAACAAACAGACACACAGAGAGACTTCCATGTGATGATGAAGGCAGAGATTATAGTGATGAGCCCATAAACCAAGGAATGTCAAGGATTTCTGGACAGTCATGAAGCTAAGAAGAAGGCAGGGAACAGATGCTTCCCTAGAAACTTCAGAGATCATGACCCTACAGACACATTGGCTTTAAACTTTTGGCCTCCAGACCTGTGAGAGAACATATTTTTATTGTCTGTGGCTTTTCGTTACAGCAGCCTTAAGAAACTAATATGTCAACCACAACTGATTATTAATTGCTTTGTGTAAGTGTCTTTTTTTTTTTTAATGAGATGGTAGACTCCATGAAGCCAGGGTCCTTATAATACACTTTTTTCATTCATCCCACAACCCCAAGTGCCTAGCTCACTTTTACAATAGGAACCAAGCCCTTCCTTGGAATTGCAGTTACTATCAGTGTTCAAGAGCACAAAGTTAAGCCTACTGAACAGGTGGCAAATGGGTGCTAAAACCTGTCGCCTGCTAATTGCCAAATTGATGAAGCCTCTAGAGTGTATTTGTCCTAAAGCAAATCACTGTATATTTTATTTCATAATTGTTTTCTAATGATTTCTATGTTGCCTATTTCCCTAAAATATTTTACTTGAGTGACACAGCTAACAAGCATGCAAATGGGACAATAAAATGGAAAACGTTGGAGAAAAAAGAAGGATAAGAAAAGGTGTACTTTCAGCAATGAGTTAATTATTACAATTGAGGGCTAAATACCACTCTGGGCTTACAGGCAGCCAAGAAAAGAATGGTTTTAAGATAGGTGATGGAGAAAAGGGAAAACATGAAAAGTAAAATTTTTCTCTTAACTTAAAACTAGAGTAAGTCCCCTACATTCAAAAAAGAGTGCATCTGTAAGTTCAATTTGTTCAAAAGTCCAACAAAGTTAGCCTAGGGACCCAAGTAACACGATCAGGTATATAGTACTGTACTGTGATAGGCTTATAATACTTTCACACAAATAATACATAACAAACAACACAAAAATAAAGAAAACAGTTTTAATCTTAGAGGACAGCACCTTGGAAAATACAGTAGTGCAGTACAACAGCTGGTATACAGGGGCTGCTGGCATCCAGTGAACAAGAAAGAAAAGTCACTGCCTGGAGGGGGAGAGGAGGTAGGAGATATAGAGCTGAACGACGGTCAGCAAAAGGAGCTGGAGGGCAAGCTACCATTTCACTCAGGCCTGGTGTTGATGAAATGCACGTTAGCATCTTTCAAAGTTCGCAACATGAAAGTTCATATATAAGGGACTTACTGAATTAGAATTTTTTTAAGAATTCTCAATGTGACCTTTTATGTGAACTCAATACATATTCAAGAAATTAAGTTGTTAGTTTCTTTGATAACTATTTTGCAGAAGACGTTGACAAGTTTTATGAATGAACATTTTCTGTGTAACTCCTGAAAGAACATGGGGGATCTTTATAGGCTTAGTCATTCATTCATCTCTCCAGAATTTTTAAATTTTAAAATATGTCAGGTGTTGTCAGATTAAGAAAGTGAAAATGAAAGCAAAAGTCACTCAGTCGTGTGACTGACTCTTTGTGATCCCATGGGCCATACAGTCCATGGAATTCTCCAGGCCAGAATACTGGAGTGGGGAGCCTTTCCCTCCTCTAGGGGATCTTCCCAACCCAGGGATCGAATCCAGGTCTCCCACATTGCAGGCGAATTCTTTGCCAGCTGAGCCACAAGGGAAGCCCCCTTGTTGTCAGGTTGCTGAGGTCTGAATGCAGTCCTTGTCCTTAAAGAACCCTTTAATTAGTGAGAAGACAACTCATATGATAGATATTATAATAAAACATAGTAGGTACGATAAACAACAACAAAACCCAATAACCAACAAGGTCCTGCTGTATAGTAGAGGGAACTCTGCTCAATATTATGTGTAACCTGGATGGGAGGGGAGTTTGGGGAGAATGGATACTTGTATACGTATGGCTGAGTCCCTTTACTGTTCTCCTAAAACTATCACAACTTTGTTAATGAGCTATACTCCAATAGAAAATACAAAGTTAGAAAAAACTTGGTAGGTACAGTAAACAGAATATTGAATTCCACTGAACATGGAACTTAGCCCAGGGCATACAGGAAGATGTGATTTAAGATACCATTCAATAGGAGCTAAAATTCCAAAGTCCAATTCTTCCTAGTAAGCTGGTAGTACTGGGGCAGATCTAAAAAGAACAAAGCAAAGGTTGAAAACAAATGGTCTATGAGTCATATCTGACCAGTAGACATGTTTTGTTTTGCTCACACAATTTAGCATCTCTTGGTACATTTAAATATTATTTAAAAATTAGATATCTGACTTCTTTAAAAATCAGAAGACCTTGTCTACACAGCAACAACTGACTACATGTGTTGATGGTCTAGATTTGGAAAAGCACTGCGTTGGACAGTCTAGAGCAATAATCAAGAATCTTCGATCAACTCATGGAGTTTGTGGAGCAGATTGATATAATCGGTAGATTCTCTAATGAACTCCAAGCATTAACACTCTGGCTTTTCTAAAGTAACTTATGTTTGTAGGTTGGAGACACGCACATTACATAGTTGTCATTATGTTGTAAAAATTTAAGCTATGCTTTTGTTAGTACCTAGGTGGAATGTCGGGGAGAAGGCAGTGGCAGCCTACTCCAGTACTCTTGCCTGGAAAATCCCATGGACGGAGAAGCCTGGTGGGCTGCAGTCCATGGGGTCGCTAAGAGTTGGGCACGACTGAGCAATTTCACTTTCACTTTTCATTTTCATGCATTGGAGAAGGAAATGGCAACCCACTCCAGTGTTCTTGCCTGGAGAATCCCAGGGATGGGTGAGGCTTGTGGGCTGCCATCTATGGGGTCGCACAGAGTCAGACACAACTGAAGTGACTTAGCAGCAGGTGGAATGTCGAGTTACCATCATCCAAAATGAGCTGCAGGGATACCTGCAAAATATGCGTATGTTGCTTTTCCCTCAAAGGAGAATTTCAATCTGTTCCAACAATGAATTAACAAGTGCTCCAAATTCCAGAGCTATACAGCATCCAGTAAGTCAAGTGGATTTGAGATCACAAAGAATGGTAATGACAAAAGTCACTATTTTCTGAGTGCTTAATAACATCAGGCATTGTGTTTCAGGCTTTATCTGCCTTTTCTTATTTAATCTTCGCAACAAATGTGCATAGTCTAAGTTATTTTCATTCTACCAACAAAGAACCTGAGGCTTAGCTAGAGATTCAGTAACTTTCCCAAGGTCAAAGTGAAAGAAAAGTGAAGTCGCTCAGTCCTGTCTGACTCTTTGCGACCCCATGGACTGTAGCCTACCAGGTTCCTCCATCCATGGGATTTTCCAGGCAATAATACTGGAGTGGGTTGCCATTTCCTTCTCCAGGAGATCTTCCCGACCCAGGGATTGAACCCATGTCTCCCATGTTGTAGGCAGACGCTTTACGGTCTGAGCCACTGGGGAAGCTCAGAGACCTGGTAAATGGCGAACCTGGAGTTCAAATCTAGGTCTGTCTGACACCAAAATCTGGATTCTCAAATCCTGAACTGTATACAATCTTCAAAATCAAATATCACCATACATATATACATACATATACACATATATACATACATACATGCATACAAATATACATTTATACATACATATATACACACATACCTACAGAAAATACTATGTGTACCCAATATTTTAAGTTTTGACAGATACATCCCGTCTGAAGTAGTTTTCAGAATTATGTATTTGATGAGTATTGTGAAGTAAATGGAGGTCCACATTCCATTACAAATAGCTTGGTAATCTGGAAATCGTAAGTCAAAGGAGAAAGCTTAAATGGTTGAGGAGACAATACTGAGAAAACTGGTTTATTATATTGAAAATAATAAAGGTACCTAAGATTGAATACAGATCCAAATGATAATGAGACCACACTTGGCATCTGTTTTATAAGCTAAAATCAGAAAGCTTGAGAAAGCCAAGTGTTGATGAGGACATGGAAATAGAGCAGATATTGTCAGCCTTATTTGCATATTGGAATCACCCTCCCCCACCCCAGAGATTCTGATTTAATTAATATGGGTTACAGTTTAGGTGACTGAACTTCAAAATCCCCCTCCCATTTGATTAGAGCCTGAGTGGCTGAGTACCACTGGGATTGAAAAACTGCCATGGGCTGCTGATGCCTGGGTACCAGTCTGGATAACAATTAGCACTGCTTACATTATATACACACAAACCCCATGATCCAGCAACACTATTCCTGGATCACCCATCCCAGAGAAGTTTACAGAACAGCTTAGGGGACACGTACACAATGGTGTCCATCCCAGTGTGGCTATAGGACTGCGGACAATCTGCATGCCCGTTGCAGAGGTGAATGAATAGCCAAGGGACACAGCAAGCAGGGTCTGGCAGGCAGGGAGATGCTTGGGTGTGATACAGTCATCAATGTGTTTGATGGTGTCTAAAGCCACAGGACTTAAGGAGCCACTTTGAGCTAGAATGTACACCCACGAGAGAGGCAAAGGCTCAACCTTAGCCATTCCTACATCTCGGGAGATGGCACAAAGAAGAGGCCAACAAAAGACAATAAAATGGAGGGACTGGTGGAGAGGAAGCAGAGGGAGAATGTGGGGTCAAGGGAGCAGGACGCCTGAACGAGCAGGGAGTGGTCCTCCACAGTAAGACTCTGGCAGTGAAAGTCGCTCAGGGGTGTCCGACTCTTTGTGACCCCACGGACTCTACAGTCCATGGAATTCTCCAGGCAAGAATACTGGAGCGGGGAGCCTTTCCCTTCTCCAGGGGATCTTCCCAACTCAGGGATCGAACCCAGGTCTCCCGCATTGCGGGCGGATTCTTTACCAGCTGAGCCACAAGGGAAGCCACAAACTCTGGCAAGTTGCAGGTTATCCTCTGTGACCTTGATAACGGCCATTTTGTGGGGGAAACAGCACAAAATAAAACTCATGGGAAAGAATGGGAGCTAGGGAAGAGAAGGTAGTGAGTTGGTTGACCCTTCTGCGGAATTTTATTAGGAAACTTAAACAAAAACAAGATGGTCTCTAACTGTTAGAGGGCAACAGGGAACAAGATGAAGCTTGTTTTAAGCGATGTTTAAGATATGATTGACAGTGCCGGGGAAGGAAATATAAAGGTGATTTGATGGGGCTGCCAGAGAGGAAAGAAGCAAGGTTCTTGAGAAGTTGTGTGGGGATAGATTCCAAAGCATACCTCCAGGAAAACTTTGTAGCTGTTTTTGCACATTGGTTGGTGGAATGGGGGATGAAAGGAATAACTATTTGTTTCTCTTTTCTCTGTGAATGTGAAATATAGCCATCTGCCAGAAGTGAGAGGTACAGGGAATGTTGGAGCTTTGCTAAGAGATAATTTGTGGTAGCTCATCTGGTAAAGAATCAGCCTGCAATGCAGGAGACTCTGGTTCAATTCCTGGGTTGGGAAGAGCCCCTGGAGAAGGGAAAGGCTATCCACTCCAGTATTTTGACCTGGAGAATTCCATGGACTGTATAGTCCATGGGGTCGCAAAGAGTCAGACACAACAGAGAGATTTCACTTTCACTTTCCCTCTTACTACTTCCTCGGCCAGGAACTGGGTTCAGAGTTAGAATACAGCGTACATCTCGGCGTTCTCTCCAGATGATTGTTTCTTTTTTTACTCGGTGTCAGTTCAGTTCAGTCACTCAGTCGTGTCCAACTCTTTGCAAACGCATGAACAGCAGCACGCCAGGCCTCCGTGTCCATCACCAACTCCCGGAGTCCACCCAAACCCACGTCTATTGAGTTGGTGATGCCATCCAACCATCTCTTCCTCTGTCATCCCCTTCTCCTCCTGCCCTCAATCTTTCCCAGCATCAGGGTCTTTTCAAAAGAGTCAGCTCTTCACATCAGGTGGCCAAAGTATTGGTAGTATTGGAAGTATTTCAGTTTCAACATCAGTCCTACCAATGAACACCCAGGACTGATCTCTTTTAGGATGGACTGGTTGGGTCTCCTTGTAGTCCAAGGGATTCTCAAGAGTCTTCTCCAACACCACAGTTCAAAAGCATCAATTCTTTGGTGCTCAGCTTTCCTTATAGTCCAAATCTCACATCCATACATGACCACTAGAAAAACCATAGCCTTAACTAGATGGACCTTTGTTGACAAAGTAATGTCTCTGCTTTTTAAAATGCTATCTAGGTTGGTCATAACTTTCCTTCCAAAGAGTAAGTGTCTTTTAATTTCATGGCTGCAATCACCATCTGCAGTGATTTTGGAGCCCAAAAAAATAAAGTCTGACAATGTTTCCACATCTATTTGCCATGAAATGATGGGACCAGATGCCATAATCTGAGTTTTCCGAATGTTGAGCTTTAAGCCAACTTTTTCACTCTCCTCTTTCACTTTCATCAAGAGGCTCTTTAGTTCCCCTTCACTTTCTGCCATAAGGGTGGTGTCATCTCCATATATGAGGTTATTGATATTTCTCCCAGCAATCTTGATTCCAGCTTGTGCTTCTTCCAGCCCAGCATTTCTCATGATATACTCTGCATATAAGTTAAATAAGCAGGGTGACAATATACAGCCTTGACGTACTCCTTTTCCTATTTGAAACCAGTCTGTTGTTCCATGTCCAGTTCTAACTGTTGCTTCCTGACCTGCATACAGATTTCTCAGGAGCCTGGTCAAGTGGTCTGGCATTCCCATCTCTTTCAGAAATTTCCAGTTTATTGTGATCCACACAGTTAAAGGCTTTGGTATAGTCAATAAAGCAGAAATAGATGTTTTTCTGGAACTCTCTTGCTTTTTCAATGATCCAGCAGGTGTTGGCAATTTAATCTCTGGTTCCTCTGCTTTTTCTAAAACCAGCTTGAACATCTGGAAATTCACAGTTCACGTATTGTTGAAGCCTGGCTTGGAGAATTTTAAGCATTACTTTACTAGCTTGTGAGATGAGTGCAATCGTGTGGTAGTTTGAGCATTCTTTGGCATTGCCTTTCTTTGGGATTGGAATGAAAACTGACCTTTTCCAGTCCTCTGGTCACTGAAGAGTTTTCCAAAGTGAGTACAGCACTTTCACAGCATCATCTTTCAGGATTTGAAATAGCTCAACTGGAATTCCATCACCTCCACTAGCTTTGTTCATAGTGATGCTTCCTAAAGCCCACTTGACTTCACATTCCAGGATGTCTGGCTCTAGGTGAGTGATCACACCATCGTGATTATCTGGGTCGTGAAGATCTTTTTTGTGCAGTTCTTCTGTGTATTCTTGCCACCTCCTCTTAATATCGTCTGCTTCTGTTATGTCCCTACCATTTCTGTCCTTTATGGAACCCATCTTTGCATGAAATGTTCCCTTGGTATCTCTAATTTTCTTGAAGAGATCTCTAGTCTTTCCCATTCTATTGTTTTCCTCTATTTCTTTGCACTGATCACTGAGGAAGGCTTTCTTGTCTCTCCTTGCTATTCCTTGGAACTCTGCATTCAAATGGGAATATCTTTCCTTTTCTCCTTTGCCTTTCACTTCCCTTCTTGTCACAGGTATTTGCAAGACCTCCTCAGACAGCCATTATGCTTTTTTGCATTTCTTTTTCTTGGGGATGGTCTTGACTCCTGTCTCCTGTACAATGTCACAAACCTCCATCCATAGTTCATCAGGCACTCTACTCAATATTCTCCCCATGTATTTTTTCTCTTCCCTTCCCTAGATCCCCCATGACCTTTACCAGTTTTTTGTGTTTTTTTTTTTTGCCGCATCTGCGGGATCTTAGTTCCATTACTAGGAATAGAACCTGTGTGATCTTACACTAGGAACAGAACCCAGGCCCTCGGCCGTGAAGTCAGAGTCCTAGCCACTGAACCACCCTGGAATTCCTTCTCCCCAGATATTTTGAATGAGCTGTTACACATGTATGGAAATGTCCTCCATTAACAGAGCTGATACCTGCTTCAGGTAGATTTTAAGACACAAATGATTCTTTTCAAGCAAGTCTAAAAGTCCCCTCTCAAGGATGTAAGGAAATACAAGCTAACTATTAAATGATCAATAATACTGTCATCTTAATTAAAGATTTAAGTATAATTCCTTCTTACAACAATCCCACAAGTTGTTTTAAAATAATTGTAGCAATAATTGCATATAAACATATATTTACCTTTAACATTTAGCAAGTTAGTCATAGAGAAATTACTTACAAGGATGAAATATTCCCAGTTCAGACTTTGTAGGGATAAAGTCTTAGCAAAGCCAGCACCTCTTGGCACTTAAGTCAATGAGATAATGCTTAGAATGAAATCGATTCAGAAATACATTACTTTATTCTAGACCTCTGTGGATTCCATATACTCTTGATAGACTGCAATTTTTCCCCCAAGCTATATCCATATTTGGAGGAATAAATTATTATACTTTTCAACAAATCCTTTAACAACTGAAATCAGTGTGGGTAGCTGACACTTAGATGCCCTTAAAATTACTTTGCCTGAATTTTGGCTGTGAAACCATAGCTATATGCATGAGATATGAATGAACAAATTCTTTTAAGCTGATTCCGTCATAAAAATTCTCTTTAAGTCCCACTCTTTTCACACCAGGAAATTTTTTTTTTTAGCTATTGAAAAATATGTCCCAATCACTTTCTAGATTAGAAGAAAAAATAAAACATTTGTCTTTTGGGGCTTAGAATTATATGTTTATATTTTAAAAGATCCAACTTAAGTATAGGCTTCTTTTTCTTCTCTCCCCTCTTCCTCCTTCCCTTTCTTCCTTCTTTCCTTCCTCCATATCTTTCTTTCAATCAAACGTTAATCAAAGGTCTACTATGCACCAGGAACTGGGGATATGAAAACAAAATATATGAAACTGACACTTCATGGGGAGAGAAATATACACCAATGAATAAAACACAGAGTAATATGTGTCACAGGAGAGAAATAGATAAAGTTTTCTAAGAGAACAGCAGGTGAAGGAATTCACAATTTCTAAATTAAGGTTAAAGAGCTGAAAAGTCTTCAGGGAGAAAGTGACATCTGTGTTGGACCAGCTGACAAATATGTAGAAGACTAGATTAAGGTAACTGATGTCAGTTTAAAGAATCCTAAGGGAAATTTTGATGGGATACAGTTGATTATTTAAAAGTCTGTTAATTCCCAAATATGTGATGTTTTTGAAAACATTTTATTGTTATCAATTTCTAATACAATTCGACTATGGTTAGAGATTTGGAAATTTATTAAAACTTACTTAATGGCCCAGCATATGGTCTATTTTGGTGAAAGTATGTGTTCACTTGTGAATGATACATAGTATGAAGTTGTTGAATGTATGGTTCTACATGCAATCTAAAAATGTTGAATACATAGAAACAGAGAGAAAGACAGTGGTTATCAGGGGCAAGGAGGTGGGAAAATGGGGATACCAAAGGGTACAAGGCTGCAGTTATGTAAGATTATTACCTGTAGAAATTTAATGTACAGCTTTATGACTATAGCTAATAGTACTGCATTGAATACTGGAAATTTGCTAAGTAGATTTCAGGTGCTCTCATCTCACATACACACACACACACACACACACACACACACACACGGTTAAGTATGTGAAGTGACATGTTAATTCATTTGACTGCAGTATTATTTCAATATATATATGCATATATGTACATCAAATCATCATGTTGTATGCCTTAAATATATGCAATTTTATTTAAAAAGTAAAAACAAAATAAAAGAAAAAGGTTTAGGGTAAAAAAAAATATCAGTTAAGTCATTGTGATTAACAGCGAATTTTCAGGTTTTTAACTTCATTCTTGATCCTTTTTCTCATTTATTAATCGCTCACACAGGTGTTATTTAAAATCTTCACCCATAATTTTTATTTATTTCTTTCTTTAATTATCTGGAAGATTTTACCTCTTGTATTTTGAAGCTTTGTTATTAACATATGCTTATAATTGTTATATCTTCTGGAGGAATTGATCCTTTTGTCATTTCAAAATATCTCTCTTACCTCTAATAATACTCTCTGTCTTGAAATTTATTTTATCTCACATTCATATGCTCATGGAATAATTCTCATGCTTAGTGTTTGCATACTGTGTATTTTTACCCTTTTACTTTCAAGCTATTTGTGTCTTTATATTTAAAGTGTATCTGCTATACACAGCATATGGTGGAGTATTGCTCTTCCGTTCTGTTACTCTCTGACATTTAAGGGCTTAGTCATTTAACATTTACTATATGTTTGGATTTATGGCTATCGTTTTGCTGTTGCTTTTGGTTTCCATCCACTTTTTGTTCCTCTTTTCTTTCTTTCTAGATATCTTTGGTGTTAAATAATTATTTTAAAACTTAAATTTGTCTATTAGCTTTTTACAATGCTATACCTATTTGAATGATTTTTAGCAATTGCAATAGAGATTACAATAAACCTTTTAAAATTTTAACAGGATTTTAAAATCAACATTGTTGCGTAATGCCAAATGATGTAAGTCTATTTATCTTTTATCATAATCTTTTTTGCTATGTTTGATGTATTTATTATATTAATATATATTATAAATACAATTAAATGTTTTTTAAGTAACCTAAAATTTTAAAGATATTAAATTTTTCTTTAATATTTACTGATATTTTTATCATTATCTTTATTTTTTCTGAAAATGTAACTTTCCTTCATTTCACTTAAACCTGAACAACTTTATTTTGCAATTGTTTGTAGTACAGGTCTGACGATGATGAACTCTCTTAACCCTGATTTATATGCAAATTTCTCTATTTTTAAATTTATGAGAAGTTTTTCTGTGCATAGAATTTGGGGTTTTAGTTCCCCTCTGCTCCCTCTACCACCTTGAAGATATCATTCCACTGTGCTTTGACTTTCTTTAATGAGAAGACTATTGATTCCTATTTTTTTCTATATTATTGTTTTTCTGGCAACAAGTTTCTGTTTTCAAGTTTTTCTCTTTATCTTCATTTTCAGCAGTTTGACTCTGATGTGTCTAGGATATAATGTAGCTCTCTTTGTATTTATGAATCTAGTTTGCTTGAGATTCACTCAGCTTCTTGAATTTGTCATTTATGACTTTCATCATTTTTAGAAAATTATGGCTATTATTTTTTCTAAGATTCATTCATTTTCTCGCCTCTGTTTCTGGGATTTCAATTGTTCTTTTGGTATTAATCAACAGGTACTGAAGGTCTGTTAAATTTTTCCTTTTCTTTTCCTATTGTTAGAAAATTTCTATTGATGTGTCTCCAAGATCACTGGTTTTGTTTTGCCATCGCCAATGCATCATTTTTTAAATTGTATTTTCAGTTCTAGAACTTACATTTAAGTCTTTTTCAAATGTCTTTATTGAGGTATAGTTTACATCCAATAGAAGTCATTCATTTTAACTATACAAGGTAACTCTACAAACTGAGGGATTTCCCTGGTGGCTCAGCTGGTAAAGAATCTGACTGCGATTCAGGAGACCTGGGTTCTATCCCCGGGTTCGGAAGATCCCCTGGAGAAGGGAAAGTCTCCCCACTCCAGTATTCTGGCCTGGAGAATTCCATGGACTGTATAGTACATGGGATCACAGGAGTCTCACACAACTGAGCAAATTTCACTTTCACTTTCATACAAGGTAATGAATTTTAATAAGTTTACAGTTATGCATCTATCATTACAAATTAACTTTATAACATCTTCATCCCCAAAGCAACCTGATTTGTTCCATTCTTCTAGATGTTTGTTCCATCCTTCTAGATGTTTATTCACATGCCAGCATCTTACCCTCTTGATTGTAGTAAGTCTTCCAAGTTTGTTTCTCTTTTTTCATTCAATAGTTAAAAATAGTTTCTATCCCTCTGTTAAGATTTTTTCCTTGTTTATCATAGCTATATTTATATGTGTTCCTAATAATTATAATAGCTGCTTTATAACCCCTACCTGTAATTCCAGGATCTCAGGTTTGGTCTTCACAATTACCTTTTCTCTTGAGACTTGGTCATCTTTTCTGTTTTTTAATGTCAACTAATCTCCAATGGTCTGGGCATTGCTCATGCTGCATTGTAAAGATCCTGAGTTCTTTTATATCCTTCAATTTTATCATCCAAATAAATGTAGAAATGATGACAAAAGTAGAAATTCACTCTTTGAATCTCCTAATCAATAATTGATTCAGGTACCAATCATCAACGGATAAAATATCTACTACAGTAGGACTTGTTGTTGTTTTTGTCACTAAGTCATGTCTGACTCTTTGGTGACCCCATGGACTATAGCCCACCAGTTTCCTCTGTCCATGGGATTTTTCAGACAAGAATACTGGAGTGGGTTGCCATTTCCTTCTCCAGGAGATCTTCCTGACCCAAGGATCAAACCCACATCTCTCATGTCTCCTGCATTGGCAGGTGGATTCTTTACTTCTGAGTCACCTGGGAAGCCCAATAGGATAGTTACATAGAATCTATATACAGAGTCACAGATGACTTGCTAATTACAAAGTGAAAAATGTAGTTTACCATAAAACAATCTTAATCCCTAACTCAAATGATCAAACGATTGCTGTATCTAGGTTGTGGGTGTATTAGTGCTCACTGTATTATTTTCTCAACTTTATGTTCAAAATTTTTAATAATAAACTACTAAAGGAAAAACATCTTTTCAGCACTTGCTCACCCAAGAGCTATCAGACTTCTAGGTAAGAACTGATCCCAACACACTTTTGCTGATTTGACTCCCAGCAAGGCTTTGTTATTTCCTTTTTATTTGGAATTCAGTTCAGTTCAGTTGCTCAGTCATGTCCGACTCTTTGCGACCCCATGAATTGCAGCATGCCAGGCCTCCCTGTCCATCACCAACTCCCGGAGTTTACTCAAACTCCTGTCCATCGAGTCGGTGATGCCATCCAGCCATCTCATCCTCTGTCATACCCTTCTCTTCCTGCCCCAGTCCCTCCCAGCATCAGGCTCTTTTCCAATGAGTCAACTCTTCGCATTTTTGTTTGGAATTAATGCAAGGTAATTTCCATAGCAACATCTGCCTGTATCTTTATCCAGATAAAATAGCAGATGTAGAAAAAAAAATGAGACTAAGAGAAAGATGCTTCCACTGTCTTTAGAGTCTTTCATCATAGTGGGTAGACCTGCTCTTATTTCCTGGATGTGGACATAAGCATCCTGTCTTGCCGCCTGGTGCATCCTTGACCTGAGAGTGCACAGTTCAAGCCTATGCTGATCCAAGGGCATACAGCGTTATTCCAACTCAGCATTTTGAAGAGAGTTCCTTTTGAGGGTATTCTGTCACTGATTCCATCTTTCTACTGCCCAGGAAGGTCCTGAAATAAAAGCTGTTGAATAGTTCAATCAGCTTCATTAGGTGTCTGGTGTCAAGTGCTATTATAATCTCTGATGTGATTTGATGATATTCCATCACTTTGTTATTTTCCGGCTCCTAATTGCACCCTATACTTTTGACATCTCTATTGGACTGATGTCAATGTCAAGTTGTCCTGTTTCATGTGGTCTCTTGAAATCTGGTACTGAGGCAGCTGAAAAAAATGAATCGGTTGAGTACTTTTTGAAGTGCTTTGCCTACAATCCTTTTTTTTTTTTTTTTTGACTTCTGTAGCACCTAGAAGTAGCTTTATTTTTGAGAAAAGAATAAAGGCTTATGAGTTTGAAATTTCTCATGATGTTAAAAGTGTACCAACTAATGTTCAAATTAGAAAGAGAAAAAGCTTGAGAAGCAGTACAATAATACTTATAGTAGGTTTTTGAGCAAGTTAAAATAACTCAAAAAATTTTACACACACACATACCCACATCCTGGAGATGCAAAGAAGTTCCAGAAAAGAAAGTAAAAATTTACCATAAATAACTACCTCCTCATTTGTTACCTTATTGTTGTACAACTTTAGACACTTTTTTGCATACAAACATCTACTTTTTCATTTTTTATAAAGAAAATGCAGTAAGACAATAGATATTTATTTTACAACCTGCTTTATATACATTATATACCACTGGCTTTTTTCCTGACAGCAAATATAAATGTTTATGATTTTGTGGCTTTGTAGTGTTCCACTGTTTAGTAATTAAATTAATTCCCTACATCTGAACATTTGCATTATTTGAAAAAATTTCTTTGATGTAATCATGTGTCCAAAAACCCACTATTCCTCACCTAAGCCAAGCCCTCCAGCACTCATATCTGTAACCTTACTTTGTAAAACTCAAGCCTATTGCCTCCCAATTTGAGAAACTTGAATAATAATGGAAAGTGGTCCTTATTATCCATAGATGCTTGGGAATCTTACTATGGTAATAATTGTTGGGAATCTATAAGAGAGGGTTGTGGCAATCATCTATTTCCCAATCTCACTTCCTTACAGAACGTTTTAAGGACATAATGTTCCTTGGAAAGCATTTTAAGACACAGTGTTCTGATCCCATGCAATCACTGACTTTGATTTATTTCTATTGGGGTATTTTGCTACCAATTTAAGGTCAGGCTTCTTTTTCCCCAAGAGATTTAGAATTTTTATAATTATTAATTAATGAAAAAGTTCAAGTTCATTTAAGGAGACTTTTATTGAGTATCCACTACATGCCAGGCATTGTGTAAAGATAAAAAATACCCATAAAAGCCAAGTCAATGAGATCCTTTATCACTGTACCCAAAGAATAATGAATAACTTTAGCAAACATTTATTGTTTTGCTGTCCCAATTCTGGCCAATCCAAAAGTCATCCAAGCTAAGCAGAGACTCAATTTGAGCCAGTCACATGTAATCTGGGGCTGTCCTCATTGCTAGGAAAGAAGTACCCTCTCTTTCCTGTGGGTTTGAACTTGGGAGAAGCTGGTTATGGGGCTGCTGGCAGCTGTTTCTGTCACAAGTCAAGGTCTGAGGATCAAGTCAAATGAATAAATGTTAAGCCAAAAGAGGCCCCCATGAGCTGGATCCAACTGTTCTTGATCCACTTGAGGTTTAGTTGTGCTTGGTCACTTCAGTCGTATCCAACTCTTTGTGATCCTGTGGACTGTAGCCCAGCAGGCTCCTCTGTCCATGGGATTCTCCAGGCAAGAATACTGAAGCGGGTTGCCATGCCCTCCTCCAGGGGATCTTCCCAACCCAGGGATCAAATCTGCCTCTTACCTCTCCTGCATTGGCAGGTGGAATCGTTACCACTTGGGCTGCCTGGGAAGCATGAGCCAACTTGGGTTGGGTTTTCTGTGACTTATATCCAAAGGGTCCTCACTAATATAGCATAGTGTTTCTTCCCTTGGGAAAAAACACTCAAAGTACATTAGGAAATTTTGTTGGCTGAGAATGAATATAATTTGATATAAAATGAATTCATTTTTGATGATTTAGAAAAACAGAGTGAATTCTAAAAATAGTTTTTTAAGTAAACCTTTGATCTCAGCTTGTTTTCTTATGACTGACCTATTTTTCCTAAAAGTGGAAGCACAGTGAACCATGACTAATTGAAGGTTTAGTTTTAGTTGATAAAGGTCTCCCTATCTATAACCATCCCAGCAAATTATCAAATAACCTAGATAGGTTTAAACAATAGTTACAGCTTCTGTGAAATGGAGGTAATTATTGTTACATGGGCTTCCCCACTGGCTCAGTGGTAAAGAATCTGCCTGCCAATGCAGGAGATGCAGGAAACATGGGTTTGATCCCTAGGTTGGCAAGAATCCCTGGAGGAGGAAATGCCAACCCACTCCAGTATTCTTTCTTGGAAAACCCCGTGGACGGAGGAGCCTGGTGGACTACAGACCCTGAAGTTGAAAAGAGTCAGACAGGACTGAGGGACTAACATACATTTTCACTTAATCTCATCTATAGATCCTATCTTTATTTATTTTTTAGATCCTATCTTTAATCTCATCTAAACTTCCTGCTCTCATCATAGATCTTTGGGCTCTTTCTCCCCAAAGTTTAAACCCAGTATCTCTAGTAACAACATACCATTTGTCCATTTAGGCTTAGACTGACCTTTTGCAGACAGGTTATAATAACAAAAAATGGTAAGTTGTTGTATTTGTCATCTCAGGTGATATTGGCCTACAAGTTTTAATGGTTTTATTAAAATGGCTGTGATAAACATATAATTGTATTTTGAATCTGTAATGCTAGCTAGATAGGTCAAATTATACCATCCTTGTAGATATAATAAACAAGCTGGACTATGCCTCCTGATGTTGAAAATGCCTCTCCAAGAATGTGCCAGAAGAAGACCCAGAATGCAAAGTATCTTTTCCATTATTTTATCTAGGCTGTAATATTTGTCTTCAAGAGGTAAAGATTTTAAATAAAATAAATAAAAGTTCTCCCACTCCATGACCATTTATCCTTTTCCTTTCCTGATTCATGAGGAAAACCTGATGGATTTCATGCAAGGACAAACTATCTCTGAGCCATTACATTCACAAAGTCATCTTGATTTGATTGCCCAGAGTAGAAAAACATGTTTTAATCTCTTTGCTCCACTCACCAAGTTGCAGGAAAAAAATCATATAGGTTTTTGGTCTGAATCTGACTATCTTCACAATAACCTTTGTGTTATTGTGTACTTTATAAGAGAGTTCGAAGAAAACATCTACTTCTGCTTTATTGGCTATGCCAAAGCCCTTGACTGTGTGGATCACAACAAACTGGAAAATTCTTAAAGAGATGGGAATGCCAGACTACCTGATCTGCCTCCTGAGAAATCTGTATGGAGGTCAAGAAGAAGAACAGACTGGTTCCAAATCGGGAAAGGAGTATGACAAGGCTGTATATTATCACCCTGCTTTTTTAACTTATATGCAGAATACATCATGCAAAATGCCGGGCTGAAGGAAGCACAAGCTGAAATCAAGATTACTGGGAGAAATATCAATAACCTCATATATGCGGATGACACCACCCTTATGGCAGAAAGCAAGGAAGAAATAAAGAGCCTCTTGATAAAAGTGAAAGAGGAGAGTGAAAAAGTTGGCTTAAAACTCAACATTCAGGAAACTAAGATCATGGCATCTGGTCCCATCACTTCATGGCAAATAGATGGGGCAACAGTGACAGACTTTATTTCTAGGGGGCTCCAAAATCACTGCAGATGGTGACTGCAGCCGTGAAATTAAAAGCTGCTTGCTCCTTGGAAGAAAAGCTATGATCAACCTAGACAGCATATTAAAAAGCAGAGACATTACTTTGCCAACAAAGATCTGTCTAGTCAAAGCTATGGGTTTTCCAGTAGTCATGAATGGATGTAGGAGTTGGACTATAAAGAAAGCTGTGCACCGAAGAATTGATGCTTTTGAACTGTGGTGTTGGAGAAGACTCTTGAGAGTCCCTTGGACTGCCAGGAGATCCCACTAGTCCCTCCTAAAGATCAATCCTGAATATTTATTTGAAGGACTGATGCTGAAGCTAAAACTATAATACTATGGCCACATGATGTGAAGAACTGATTCATTTGAAAAAACCCTGATGCTGGGACAGATTGAAAGCAGGAGGAGAAGGGCATGACAGAGGATGAGATGGTTGGATCACATCACCAATTCAAAAGACACGAGTTTGAGTAAACTCCAGGAGTTGGTGATGGACAGGGAGGCCTGGTATGCTGCAGGGGGTTGCAAAGAGTTGGACAGGACTGAGTGACTGAACTGAAGTTTACTTGCTCAGTTACTCTATGAGATTCACATACCAGAATTATCCACCATTGCAATTATGTGACCAGTGACATCTCTGGCACAATAAGGAAAGAAAAATTAGTTTTTTAATGGACTATTCCTCTGAGACAGAATTTCCCAAAGTCTACTCTATGAAATGTTAGCCTTTTAGTTTGAGCAAGAGTCAAGGGGAACAGCTACACCTGTAAGGTATAGGACAAAATGTAATGGCAGCACAGCAAATGGAATATAGAAATACGAAAGGAGATGCTCAGGTGCCACTTAGGAAATGTTAACATCTTTTTTTTTTTCCTTTTAGAAACTTGACAGAGCACTATTGAGCCTGATGAGAAACTGTGGCTTTCTTCTTCCATGAACGTTATATTTGGGGACAGAGTTGGATATGGTGTGATTTCAAATGGTTGTAGAAACATGGTCCTCATCAACATTGGGAAGCTAGTTTTTCCGACAGTGTTGTTCCTATTTCCATCTTGTTAACATAAAAACTTGTGCCTTGTATACATAGGTTGAAATTCTTTGGGCAAGAAAAGAGTATAAGTCTGTGAATGTGATGTTGTCTGTTTATTTAAAGCATAGTAAAGTAATGTTACACATTTATACTGTTAAGAATGAACATTTTAATTTGTTCTCTTGTAATGTTTGAGACACTATTCACTGAAATTAACAGGCTGACAAAGAGCAGAACTAATACACAATAGGTCCAGCCACTAACAAATCTAAATTAATACTGATCAATTCAATCAATATATGGGAACTGGAAATTAAATTGCATTAGCAAATGCCTATTTGGATTGGTTTATACAAGTGGGTGGATTTCTCTGGAATTCATCAATATCTTGTTTCTCATGCAAATCATCAGCTTATTTTCAGTGTCAGTCCTTAGACCACTTAAGAGATGGGAGCGGCCAGGTGGATCACGCAGTATGTGGCTGGGCAAACAATTAGAAGAAGCTGTCTCCTCATTTCAGAAGGGAAACACTTCAAGCACTCATCATGCTTCATGAGCCATTGCACCTACTATGGTAGAAGATGCTGGTATCGGAGTCCTAGTGGAATAATTTCAGGCACATGCTTGATTGGCTCTAATCCAATAAACCTACTCAGTCATTTGGTTGCTTGACCCTAGACAGATGACTTTACAGTGTATTGGGAAAATGTAAACACAGTTGTGCTTTCAAAAGTAAATAACGTTGCATAGAAGCTTTTCTTTAAGTTTCATTTTATACCACTTCCCCCCTAAGCATTAACAAGATCTCTCGTACTCTTGGGCTTAAAACCTCCTGCTTCAGGTATGGATAAGACATTTCTTAGGGAGACTGCAAGCTTTAGCCTAGTTATTGAGAAAATTCATGTTGTACTAGTAAAGCATGAATTTGTCATTATAATATGTGAACACACAAACTTTTCTTTTGTATTCCTTTAAAATTGAAATAAAGTTAATTTGCAATCTTGTATTATTTTCTGGTATACAGCAATTGTTATACATATGTATATATATATTCTTTTCATGTTATTTTGCATTATAGTTTATTATAAGATATTGAATATAGTTTCCTGAATGTAGACTCCTATGGTAGGATCTTGTTGTTGATCTATTTTATATACAATAGTCTTATTGTATATAAAATATACAATATTGAACATGCAAACTTTTCAACTTGAACAAGTCACTTGACTTGAACTTTAGGTTTCTTATGGGAAATATTAGGCTAATAGTAACACCCTTTCAGGTTTTATATGGGTCAAATTAAATCATGCCCTTCAAACTTCTTTGTAAACTGGGAATAAGTTGGGAATTTTTATTATTGTCAAATAACTGTAACTTGCTTATCACTCATAGGCATTCACATACTGCATGTCTCAAGATAAACCAAGTTGCTGAAAATCAACTAATACTAAAATTATATTTAAGTTTAATCCTCAAGATCTCAAACATCTGAAATACATTATTAAATTACATTCTATAGAAGAAAGAAACAGTAGGAGGATGTTGGTAAGGTGTGAAGTGTAGGGCTAGAATCCCTTTCTACATCCCAATAATAAAATAGTTGCAGAATACAGGGAAGCCAAATGGGAGTTTTCTAGCTGTGAAGACATTTTTGGAAAAGGCACAAAGTGCCCAGAATTTACAGTTTTATAAAAGTATAATTATTTAAAACTTTGTTATAGTTGAAAAACTGCCATATTTATAGGCTACTCCTCTGGCATTAAACCTGTTTCCTCTTTCCTCCCCATACAAAAGAAGACATTTAGTGATTTTTAAGAGATTCCCCTGGATGAAATCTTCTGTACAATACTTGCTTAATGAACTGATTAACAACTGTTACTGAGAATTAATGAATCAAATCACAGTGGTAATCACCATATTGCAAATCACTGTGTTGTATTAGGTTATGATGGAGCCATACATTTTACAGTGATGGCTCTTTTGTATAATGAAGGTATCTGAACAGATTGCATCCCAGGTCTCATTGAAGGAACTCCAATAATGTTTTGGATATAGGAAAGTCTTTTGGAATTCCCTAAACAGTAAGCAACAGAAAGACTCTATTAGGAGAATATTATTCCATTAAGTACAAAAAGCATTTTGATTTTAGATAATTATTCGGAGTGCTTTTGAAACCAATTTTAGTCTTTATATACTTATCATTATCCAAACACAGAGAAATCTTGCCATCTGATTAAGCATCTGCTTTTACATGGTTTGCAGTGGAATGGCAAATAAAACATAAATGGCTACTGCAAAGGGATTTTAGTTTTGACAATTTGCTGCCTTGCCAGATAGCTTTCAGTTCAGCATCTTTAAAAAAAAAATTTTTTTTGCATTCAAGAGTTCTCAAAAATCTCTTAATGTTGAGTTTTTAATCCCATTAGAGAATGCTTTAATAATGAATAATAATCTCAAAAGGTAATATAAACATAATGGAGAGATAACTATGACTGTTACCTAAGCAGCAAATAATTGTGCTCATATTGAAATTAAAAGCATAACTAATTGATTTCTGTGTAGAGGATTTTCTAAATATTTAGTTAAAAAACAGAACTTATAGAAGTTTCAACAGCCTTATATAAATTTCAACATTTCTTTTTTGTAGTAAAGCCTTATGGATTAATCATTTAAGAAAGCAATTCAAAATGACATGCTATCACATCGGGCAAAAATAGCTGATTCAATTAAAATATCTTTCCTTAATTAATATACTAGGCTTACAGGTTAAAGAAAATAAAAAGGAAATTTATCAGATTCAGAATATTTTAAACAAATTCAGAGTTTATAATTTATTCTAATAAACACATAAGATTATATAATAAAAATTGCAAAGAAGGCTGACTATCAGCTTGGATTTCCTGGGAAAGATCCAGATACAAATTTTCCAGTTGAAGATCAATTTATTTCAGTTGGCTGGAAGTCCCATGTACCCAGATTTTTAAACAACTGTATTTTAAAATTTTATACAGACATTACTTCCAAAAAGATCTCTATCCTATATTATTATTCAGTTTAATGTATTTTGATTATATACTAGTTTTTCTTCAAATTTACCCCAATGCAAATTCACTTGTCAATCAAATTAACCTACTCACTGTCTTCTAAACACACTATGGAAATTCCTCTTCAGAGTGTAGAAAATGAGCATGACTCTGGGGCCACATTACCTGGGTTCAGATGCCACCTCCATCATTTCCCAGTTGTGTGACCCGAGGCAAGTTACTTAACTTCTCTATGCCTCCTTTCTTCATTTACAAAGAATTAGTATCTATCTCAATAAACTGTATGTAATGAAATAAGCCAATACAGACTTAGTGCTTGAGCACATCCAACCCAATTGTTCCATAAGCATTATCTATCTAATGTAACAGGAGGAATGAGAGGTTAATATACGGCTGTTGCACTATTTCTAATTCTCACAAGAAGTCTATAACCTAGGAAGTATTCCATTTTACTGATATAGCAACTGAGTTTCACTAAAGACAAATTTTAAGAGTATAATTGATATTCTTTGTCGTTTGGGCTTCCCTGGTGACTCAGAAGGTGATGAATCTGCCTGCAATGTGGGAGACCTGGGTTTGAGCTCTGAGTTGGGAAGATGCCTGGAGGAGGGCATGGAAACCCACTCCAGTAGTCTTGCCTGGAGAATCCTCATGTGACCCCATCCATGGGGTCACAAGGAGTCGGACACAACTGAGCAACTAAGCACATAAAATCACTGCTTCCACTTCTGTTGTTGTTTAGTTGCTAACTCATTTCCAACTCTTTTTGCAACCCTATCGACTGTAGCCTGTCAGGCTCCTCTGTTCATGGGATTTCCCAGGCAAGAATACTAGAGTGGGTTGCCATTTCCTTCTTCAGGGGCTCTTCCTGACCCTGGGATCAAACCTGCATTGGCAGGCGGGTTTTTTACTATTGAACCACCAGGGATGCCCATTGATATGCTTAGGAGAATATAAAACAGAAGCATGTAAAATGCTTGATCAGAACTAAAGAAAGGAGAAGAATACAGAGAA